>NW_010542258.1:79680-79926 GCF_000687285.1 Phaethon lepturus
TTCAGCAGAGTTCATTAAAACAGAGAGAAAAAACGTGTAATAGGAAGAGCAGAGCAACATTTAGTGCAGGTGTCTTTTCCAGCTCTGGCTATGATATTCCCATGTGGCCTTCATTTCCCAAGGTGAGGGAAATGGAAAGAGAGACAATATAGTAAATTATAATCTCAGTTTATGCTGCCCTATTCTAAGGGAGAAAGGGCCGTATCTAGAGACGTATGGTCATACCCAGCACGAATCACTAGTCTG
>NW_010542258.1:79957-147961 GCF_000687285.1 Phaethon lepturus
AAGATGAACATAAATAGGTTTCTTCCACCTCAGTGTGGCAAGTTACGGGTTGCTGTCTGTGAAGCCTGTTCAGAAAGCACATGATATTGTTGTTACCCTCCAGCTCCAGGAAAATATTTCCATCTATATTTCGTGTATACTTCTGTATCTTTCTGTGGATTTTCAAAACCTCTTAGTAGTGTTGGAAGTAAATTGCTGTTTCCAACAAGAGATGAAAGAAAGGCTTTGATTCCATTCATCCTGTCTAGTTTGTCACCTACAATGTCAGGAAAAGAAAAGCCTCCAGTTGCCCATTTTGCACTGTGCTCGTATATCTCTAGGTATGTGCGCGCGTGTGTGTATATGCATATGCGCATGAATGTGATTGTGCATGCAAGAGTATGTGTGATAACATCATCCAGATGCCACACCATACTGTTGGATTATGTCAGTCTCACCCAATGAAGCACACTGAGCAAATGCTAATAGTTAAGAGCTAATAAACACTACACTAGAAGGTCAGTGCTGAATCGCTTGGATTGTGCACATGGTTCTCAGATACTTTCCCCCAGTATTTCCCTGTAGCTGTAGATAGGCTGTGTGGCTGCAGATCTCCCTGTAGGAGGGATTTTTAAAGCCCTGCACTTCACTGAGTCAGCTCAATATGTTCAGAAAGAAACAGCCCCGATACAGTTGGACAGCATTATTGCCACAGGTTTCCAAAGGATGCTCTCAATGAGAGTTCCCATATCTTTGATACGGTTGGCTCAAAGCAAAAATGAGAGGTCATGTTTACAGAGGTCAGAAATAGGAGAGCATATGCATCTTTGTCTCCTTCATTTTATTTCTCTGTACCTTCTTACCTTTGTTTTCTTACCGGACTCTGTACATGACGTATAATCACAGTAGACTAGGCTGTGCTCCTGCCTTGACAGTGCAATCTTTATGTAAATCAAGTGAAAATGCCTTGGTTACTTGTATGATAAAGTGCTGTCTGCTTCGCTGTCTGCTATCCCTTTGGCCACCTGTAGCAGTTAATAAACTGGAGCCTTTGTTGACCAAATCACTGCCCACTTCCTCCCTTCAGCTGACCCTTCTGTGAACTGCAAGGAGTTCCTGTTGAGACAGAGATGTAGTTAGAAGTTGGCCACACGGTGCTGGAGACAACTGTGGGAATAATGAAGACATTGAGAGAGTTCAAAAGAAACCTGTTGGATCAGTAAAATCATTTTGCGTCAGTCTCCAACTATTCATTTAACCCCAGACCTAAACTCCTTCTGCTTGAGGATTATTTAACCTTTTAGCCTTTCTAAAATTTGAGTGAATGTCAAGGGAAATAAAACACTTTACTGCTAGGACAGCAGCAGACACTATTGAAGTTCTAGGACCAATACTGGACCAAGATTGCTGTACTTTCAAATGTGGCCTGTGCTGAGAACTGAGCTACAACTACTTGTACAGTCAAGACAACTTCCTGACCACTGAGACAGTTTGGGACTCACATTTGGAACAAACTCTTCTGTATTCTCGATGCTCCCCCAGAAGAGGTGCTCTCCCTCCTGCCCACCATGTGCTGCTCTGACATGGAGCTGGGGTTGGGAGCAAGCATGTTATAGGAGAGCTTGGAGACAACTAGTCAGGACCAAAGTGGATGGGAGCATATACCAGAAAGACTCAAACTGAGTTTGAGAAAATAAGAGATACTTATAGGAGGAGAAGTCTCTTGGGAAGATTGCGATGACTTCGGGAAATGGGGACCTGAAAGGAAAAAGGAGAATGAACAGTTGACAATGGATACTCCTCTGAAGTTTCATGATGTAGTTTTAGTAGGAAGGGTCTACCTTGGCCAGTGATCCAAAGATTAAGACTCTTTCCATCCCTTTCCAAGAGTGTTCCCATTTCCAAGCAATTTGTTCCACAAGACAGCTTTCAGCCTTTTTTTATGAAGCTAAGATGGCTGGCAGGAGTCTGGCAATAGAAGTTATCTAACTAGTCCTGGAGGTGAGAAAACACAGCTAAGCATTAATGCAGACATGTCAGCAGCCATAAAAAACCCATGAGTGTGCGAAGATGCTGTTTTAGCCTACAGAAGTGCCTTACCCCCTCAACACCAGTAAAGGTGCTCTGAGCAGCAAATGCAATGTGTGTTCCTTACGGGTAGATGCCCTCACTTAATCCGAACCCTGCAGAGCAAGATGTTTACTGATTGGAGGGGGTCTGTCCACACCTTGAGGAGTTATTTCACCCACTAGCAATGTGGTCAAGCTCAAGGGCTCAGTTCTCTGGTTAGTAATTTCATAGACTGTAAAGCCAGAAAGGACTTTAATGATCACCTGGTCTGGGCTGGCCTCCCGCATAGTACATGCCAAATAATGTCACAAAGTAAATCCTGCCTTAGCTTCAACAACTTGTAGCTAAACCAAAGCATGTCTTACAAAAAAAAAATTGTTTAACCTTGATTTTAAGAACAAAGTGATGGAGAATTTACCGCATCCTGTGGTAGTTTTCTTGCAAAGGTTAATTACTTGCAGGGCTTTAAACAGGCATGGCATTTCTTATTTAATTTTTTTGTCTTGATCTTATTTTGTCTTTGTTTGCTAGATTCAAGAACCTTCTCATGCTAGAAATATTATTATCAACCTGGCGCTGAAGCAGTTTTGTACTTTAAACCAGATTTTTTAAGTGTTGTCTGACTTTAATGCTCCCATCGCACTCCTGCAGCACAACCACGCCACTCTGGAGGGCCACATTTGGTAGTGCCAGCACCAAGAGCTGGGCTTTCTATGCTGGAGAGTGGTAGGAGGAAGGGTTATTTAGTTCTTCAGGTTTTATTTGTGATTCCAGTGGCCCCATTCTTCGTCTTGCCCGTGATAGGCCAGATGCAGCCTCAGGGCCACCGACTGAACCATGTTGTCAGCAAAGTAGTGTCCAGATGACTCAGTATTTGGCAGAATGATCTTGAAAGTAACCTGGAGAATAGACAGACAGAACTTCTGCGGTGAATTGACATCTGTTTTTCAGCCCCAAATGGGGAGAAAAAATAACCACAAAGGTTGAGATACTGAAAATCTGTGGGGGACAAAAAGTTTCTGAAGCTTTTCTCTTTTGAACGAATGAAAATGTTTCATTTACTTTTGGATTAACGCTGACCTGCACTTGTGGGCTGACGTGGAGCTGCAGCTCCTCACTGCTGGCCTTGGCAGCCTGTGGCCCAGGACTTGCAGACTTGCACCTGCAGAGTGTCCTCAGAGCAGGATGGCAGCGCTGCAGCCTAGACCTGAGGCTGCGGAGGCACCTGTAGATCAGGCACAAGATTTTGGGGACCACAGCCACAGCTCTTTAGGCTGCTTGGTATATCCTCCCTATTGCTAATGTTTGACCTGTCAGCTCCATATAAAAAGAGAGATGAAAAGTCCATCTGCAGCTGACCTCATGGTCCTCCTGTAGACAGGACGTCCTCCTCGTGATAGTGGGGTACCACAGGAGATACAGTCCACAGCGGTAATTTAGCTCACGGTAAAGACTAGTGTCTAGGTCCCCCAAACTCTGATTGTCTGGGGATTGCAGTGTTGCAGAACTTAACCACCAGTTGCCCCAAATGAAATGGGACATCCTGGTTTTATCAAACAAAAATCAAGGACTTCCTCCAGTGTGGAGTTTTCTGGTGAAAAGAAGTCTGTTCTGCAGTCATGTTCCCCTGTTTTTCTGTAAAAACGCATCATCTCAGCAGAAAGGTCCCAGCCATCCGTACATGCACCATGGAGGCGGGGGCGGGGGTGTGTTCGGAATGGCTGGACAGCCGGGACTTTCCGAATTTCTGAGCTGACAACACACCTCTGCCACAGTGAATAGCTGAGGGATCGCACGCTATTCAAGGCGTACTGTTGGATGAGAATTTTGGTTGCCGGAAGTATATTTGAGGTTTAGTTATTCGAAGTTCCTCCGTAGTTTTTGAAGGGCAGAGGTGGCCATTATTTTGTCCTGGACAAATGCCAAGTCAGGCCACTCGATTGGGCTGCACTACATTCACATGCTGTTTCAAATAGCGGCTCTTCGCTACATAAGCAGTTGCTGAGTACTGTCACACAGACTATTCACCATTTCTCTTTAATCTTCACCACAGGGAAACGGCTTACCATTTTAAAGATTATCACACATTTCTGTATGGTTCACAAATGACAGTATGCTCCCCTTCCCCCTGTGGTACGTGTTTCTAGTCAACTGCAACCAGGAGCCTGAAACAGGAAAAAAAAGAAAAAGAAAGGAAAAGGCAAGTCTGTTAATCCACCATGACACATACACCTTGATTTTATTTTATTAGAGGGATTTTATAAGGGCTATTATCTCCTGGTTTACATAATCCAACACTTCCCTTAGGGCAATCAAAATTGAGATTCATATGACTTGGAGTTTACAATCCAATGCAGCTGGCAAAACTGGGATTCAGATTCATGACCGCAAATGCAATCCTACTGCACACGCACTAAGACAGACAAGAAAAAGTGGGGGGGAAAGAGAGAGGGAGAATAAGAAAAGCCCTGGTGAAGTGATCTATCATATTGTCTGAGCAGGAGTGTTTGAGAACCGGTATCACTAAATGAGTCGAAACTTCAGCTAATTTGATTCAAAGGTTGCATGACCTCTACTAAGTGAGGGACTCCCTTTCCCTGCTGTCTTTGTCTGTTCTTAATAATTTAGCCAGCAACAAGGTAAGATCCCAGATTGACTTTTTCTGCTACAAACATGACTTCAGTCCAAGTATTTTAGCACCTGAACTCAAGTGAGGATAATAAATGTCAAAGAAATATTTATAGCTTGGTATATGGAGAATTTCCAGTTCCCTATACTGCAATAACACACATCCATCTGCTAACAGCATTAGAGCTGCAGTTTTAAACTAGATAGTGCCTGAAAATAGAAGGCTTCAGTATGCACTGATAGCTATTGCATTTAAATGTTTGATATTAAGCTGATAATTAAATTAAAAATTAATTATCCAGCCTTGGGAAGTCATTTTCTTCTTGGACGCAGGCCCATGCAGAAATTCAGACTGAGCTCTGTGCTTCCTCCACTCCTCTGTGTTCGTTTAGCTGAAATCCATTCCTGCAATAACCAGCTGAGGGGAGCAAGCATACAGAAAAAGAAGGTTAAAGAGGAATAATTGCAATCTAGAAGTGGAAAAAAGACTTCTTATCCCATCTAATACATCCCTCCGGCCAGTACAAGCAAATTATTCTTCAGGGCTTTGTCAGGTCTGGTTTTAACTGACTGCAGTGATGGAAGCCCCATCTCTTCCTTTGGGAGAGAGCTGCACATTTGAACAAAGCTCCCTGCTAGCAAATATTTCCTGATACTAAGCCTCTATTTTCCTTCTTTTTTGAAGTGATCCCTTTAATGCTGACTTGATCCAAGATTTTTTCCCAGTGAACTCAGCTCTGTGAGATCTGGAATGCTTACTGGAATGTATGTCTTTTCACCCCCAGATTATCGTTTGAAATCCGCCCTAAGCTCACACTGACTGGAAGCTGCGGCTGTAGCGTTCACTCTCACCGGTCTGTGCGAAATAGCTCGAGGTGTGTAGTCCTGTCCTGAAGGTACACAACACAAGCGAGGGCACAAAGCTGCTCCGTCATTCTCCGTTGCTGAGCCACGTGCTGGCGGGAGCTAAAAAGTCCTTGTGAGACGTGCAGACACACCAGGCAGGGATGAAGTGCCCAGGCAAAGGTGGTGTGAGGGGGCTTTTGTTCTTGCTGCTTTGGGTGTAAATGGGTGTATCAAAGTGCTTTCATTTTCACCCTTCTTTACCCTCTGGCACCTCTCACCAGAGTGAAAATGTAGGCATACTGTAGGAAAATAAAGACTTTGGCAGAACTGGGGTCTTTTTTCATTTTAAAAGGATGTCTGAATGTGGGGTTTTCTTTTGAGGTCCAAGGTACCTGGCTGAGTCACATCCTCACTAACGATGTGTTTAGCATCTCTGGTTGCAACAGAAATCAGAGGTGGAGAACCAGGTAGGAGGCTGGTGGAAGCGAAAGCACAGGTTTGTCACACCGATGTTACCCCCTGCAGGACACCTGGCGCTCTGCACTGCGGATGAGGGAAATGATGGGAAGTGACAGAGGCAAATGGCTTCTGCCCTGCAGCGGGGTGGGGGTATGGTGCCGTTCAGCTGCGGGAGCAGCACCGGTCTGCATCAGGGCCCCACGCTGCGCCTCTCAGGAGAGCCACCAAGAAGGTGGGGTCTGTGCGGTCTGAGGAGGACCAGCGTTTCAGTAGCACTAGCTCCAGCCTAAGTTTAGGCCAGTTTAGGTGGGGTCTGAACATATCGGGGCCAGCGATGGTGCCCAGGGCGCTGCCCTATGCTCAGGGACCGCAGGAGTTTAGTGCTGCAGCCGCTCCCTGCCGCCGACCACAGGGCTGCGAACCTGGTCCTGCTGTCAAACCAGTGTGACATTTAGAAAGTCCAGCTCAGCCACAGCACGTGAGATTGTGCTCAAATTACACGTGACATGGTTCTGGCACATTACGACACTGCAGAGGCCAGGCTGCATGTCTCCAGAGGGTGGGTGGAAGAACAATCTGGCTGTCTTTTCTCCTCCAGGTGGTGGACATTTGCCTAACCACCACCATCCCCCTAAAGGGAAGGGGAGAGGGAGCGAGGGCAAGAGCTAGAGAAGTTCAGTGCCAAACAACACATCCGGGTACAAAGCTGTCACTGGTAGGTCCCCAGCAATGATGTGCCAGTGCTGTTCACAGAGTGCCCTCAGGGTCAGGCTCAGCATTTCAGCCAAGATAATTCAGTGATCATTCTTTCATCACGTGGCTCTCATCACGTCAGAAAGTCTGCATCACCCTTGGAGGGACACTGGTGGCTCATTCTGGGGGGATGAGAAGTGTCTTCTCAGAGGGATGAAGGTTTCACTCCCCACTGGTCACTCCAGATAGGATGAGGAAATACCAGCGAGCACTTTGTTGGTCGTTTCCCTCAGGGTCTAGGAGCGTTGGCAGCATGTCTGCTCTGTTACTCTCTGGTGCCTCACCCTGAATACATGGTTGATGGTACAGATGAAAGTCTCACGATGGAAGTGATAGTATGCGCTCGCCTCCTTCCCTCAGCCAAACCAGCAAACTGCTGAAACAACTTCGTTCTGCAGTTCTTCTGCAATGAAAAGAGGTGGCTGCTGTCTCTGTCTCGAATGTCAGGAAAACCTCCTAGACCCTGCTATATGTAAAAGGTTATTTGCCCTGACGACCGGCCAGGTTATGTCATGCAAATGAGTTATTGTTCATAAAGTTACAAACGAGAGCTTAGGCGGTGACTTATCCCTGCTTCTTGCTCCATCCCTTGGTCATTTCTTCATCAGCTGCAGTCTGCTTGCAAGGCACACCTCATTCAGGATTATTCTGTTCTTTTTTTTTTCCTCTCTCTCTAAGGTATTGTATTCTTATGTATTATTTCACAGTTGAAATATTGTTAATTAACTATGCTTGGTTTCAAGGTTTATAATATACTTCCCTGTGTGCTGTGCTAATTAGCACACTCTCATCAAGAGGAGGGCTTGAACAAGTTGCTGCAGCTTGGCAAAAGACAATTCAGATTATTCAGATAATTCAGATTAGTTTGCTGAAAAGTATTTTAAAAAGAAAAAAACAACAAAAAAACACTTCTTGGTGAGCCAGACCATACCTACAGCATCATGAGCTAGCGAACATTGCTTCATGTGAAATTTAGCAGACGAGTGCAGGGTTTCTTTTAATTTTCTGTGATCACAGTCACGCACTGTAAAAATTGTTGTGGATCCTTATTTCAAGAGGTAACATAAGATCCTATAAGCTGAAAAGCTGCAACACCATGGCTCTAGTAAGGGGCTTTGGAAGCCTCTGCCTGCTTTTCTTAAGCCAAGACCAGTTTCATATCAGACCGTAAACTCTGGGGGCAACTTTAAAATACATCATTGCTGAGTATGTGAGGAAGCAAGCTGAAAATGTGCCTTCTGCAGGAATTTGTGTGGGTAAAACTTGATCGCTCTGATGTTCATGGGAAATGAATGAAGAAGCAGTATAAGCATGGCCACAGTGAATTAATTTGGAAAGTTACACAAATTCTAGCCAAAATTATTTTTTTTCAGCTTTTGCTGAGCTTTGCTGCAAGTCCAGTTGTGTAAAACCATCTGTTCTTTTTCAGAGCAACCTTATTAAGACCCACTGATAATATTTCATCTCCTTCCTATAGTGAATGTTTCAGCCTTTATTACAGTCCCTTAAATGTGAGGAGCTGCAAGCTTGCCATCCTGTTTGCACTCAGAAAATCTGATGATGGTAAATCTGTCATCTCTCCTTGAATAAAATCATTCCTTCCTCACACTGTCTCTCCTATTTGAGGTTAAATTCCTGTTGTGCTTTAAACAGCTACCTATTATTGATTGGCAGAAATTAATGTCTATGCTGTGACTTATAGTAGGTCCCATGTTAGATTTATATGTCTGGTAATTGCTCTGATAAAATATGTTCCTACTGTAGATGTACGGGTGACTGCCTGTTGCCAGCTGTACTTCTTTGAAACATTAGCTCAAAAAGCCACTTTATATAGTGAAAAGCTCTTTAAAAAAATTATTCAAGGTTCTTATAGAACTTCTTCTGGAGAAAAATTCTAATCAAAATAAAATGAGCTACTTTATTTCACTTCATGTGAAATAAAGTTTTCATTTAAATTTGATTCCTAAAGAGAAACATATTTTAGTTTTTGCTCCTTGCTTCTTTTCTCTTCCCTTTCCCTCTATAAAAAGGAGAGAAATAATATGGGAAAATGAGAAATATACGTACTTGAAAAATACAAGAAAGCACCAGATTAATCTTCCTTATGATTTCAATTTTGTCAAAGGCAAAAGCAAAAAGAAATATATACATTTTTTCTTGCTTTTTGCCTTCCAAGCTAAGAAATAAATAGGTCAAAATGCTTATCATCTTCTCAGTGGAATTTCTCAATTGTTAAAAATTGTTTCTGACGGAGAAAGGATGGGGAGGAGGAAGTGACAGTCTAATTATCTAATACCTGAAAATTGCGTAACAACAGGAAACAAACAAAAAAAAGACAGTAAAAATGGCCACACTGAATTAATCTGGGAAGTTGCACATTAAAAATATATCTGCAAATGGAGATTGTTTCTAGGCAGATACTTTTTTGACAAAAGTATATTTTTTGGCAGGAAAACATCCTCCTGCTCTGCTCCTTTGATCTGAAATGAAAGGAAATTTTTTTTTTTTCAGAAAACCTTTTCTCTGATGGGCTTTCTGAATCTTAAAACAACACCTTCTCTGTTTGATCCTATTATAAATACACTGTGTATTTCTGGACTGGGTTCCTCTCCGAGGACCATTGCAGAGTGCACAGCGTATACACGTAACTGCTCTGTAGGCTGGGCTGCCATGAAAAAAGCCCTCTGTGCAGGATAGCACACAACTGCGCAGAAGGGAGACTGGAAAAAAACTTAACCAGGGTCACCGAGGAAAACTTCTGCTCTTACCACTAGCATTGTGAGGTCTTTACTTTCCGCTAAGCCCAGCAATGAGCTCAGTCTCTGAGGTCTCATCGAAAAGATCTGAGCGCAGCAACGACACGATAGGCATTTTATCTGCTCGAGGATAAACTGCTTAATGGGTTCTGCGGGGACTGGAGACTGCGATACTTTGAATTCTCGCTGCCTCAAACCCGTCGCTTAGGTTGCTAAACCATCCCCAGCGGTCTTGGGGAGAGCACAGTTGTGTCTACTTACAGAGCAGCCGCAACCAGACGAACAACAAAAACGTCCCTTTGCGCGTGGAGGGACGTCTCTTGTTCACCAGTGCATCTGAAAGGACCAGGCCACAAGTTTTGCAGCTCCAGCCCCTTTTTTCTCCATTGGTCCTGGCAAAAGTGAAGGAGCATTTACCTCCTTTCCAAACACTGGTGGTGTTTTTCCACCGTTGCCGCACTGCATGTAGCGTGCAGCGTTTCATTGACTGGAAAGTATCCAGAGGATGGGAGAGGAAGACTATTCCACCCATCCTCCCAGAGCAGGAAATGGTTTAACCAGGAGAATGTCTAGGGTGTTGCAGGGTGGTGGGCTCTGGCCTTCGGACAGGGGGGTGATGTTGGTCTGCCCGAAGCTAGGGAGCTGCTGAAAAGAAACCCCTAGCCTTTCGGAAACTGGACCAGGTCACCCTTGTCTTCTGACTGCTTCCCTCACTCGCTCCTGATTGCCATGCTCAGGCAGTCTGTCCAGCCTGGAGACAGTGCTGTCAGAGGTGTCACAGGTGCCCGTGCCCGCTGGTCTGACACCTCCCAAACTGTGCAGCTTTCCTCTGCAATGACAACAATAACAGAAGATCTCCTTTCTAGTTTGGTCAAGGGTGGAAGCTGAGCTCATGTTTGTATATCCTGGCTGTTGAGATGGAAAGTGTGAACTTTACAGAAAATTAAATCTGCAGAAAAGAAGAATGGGGGAGGGGGAGGGGGTCGCTCTGGAGAAAGAGAGACTTGCAGACGGAGATCCCATTATCTCCAGACCTCACAGTGTCTCCCCACTCACTCATGCCAAGTGCAATGTGGGCTGGGTGTGAGGCAAAAGTCTTCAGACTCAGCCAAAGAAAGAGGCCTCAGCATGTGTTGCTGTGTTTAGCACTGAAGTCGGTATGGACCTTGGCCAGATGCCAGTCACACTGGCATTGCTGTTATTAGATACCATTGTGTTAAGCTTAGCACTTTTTGCAGGCCAGAGAAATTCCTTTTGTGCTTTCCCATACTCCTGACACGTTTAGAAGAGTTTCAGCTTCAGAGAGAAAAGGCACAAGTTGTATAAACAAACTCCTGACATCCAACGGGCACAGATGGGGAGAGAAGGTCGAGGCAAGATGAAATCACCCTCGCTGAACTCAGTGCAGGTTGAGGTTCATTAGCTATTGAGCTTGGGTTGACATTTTATAAATAACTCCACAGGGAAAGACATTCCCTGAATTGCCTTTTGCAGAGGAGCCAATTAGATAAATTGAGCAAATTGGAAAAGAGAAGTAGCTAATTAGAGCTATGAGGAGCTGCACAGTGGCCATGCCAGTTGGCTTGTGTTGACCTGTTTGTGACTGGAAAGTCAGCTTGGAACCATTTTTTGATACTTTGTGATTTTTCTTTCTTTAAATGACATGATTTTATAGCTTAGAAATAGCCAGAAATAGTGCAAGAAAATAGTAAGCGTTTGTTCTTTCCAGCATTCCTCCAGGAGGTGACCCTCATCTGGCCCAGCCCTCAGCACAATGCTAGCCAGCTGCATGAGATAACCTCCCAGGACACTTTCAGCTTGCACAGCAGAAGTTGCAGAATCTGTAATCTTGGGCTTTTTTTAGTGACCTTTCTTTTCTGTTAAAGACTAAGGTGAAGTAAACGAAGACAGACAGTCTCAGAACCATATGACTGCTCATCCCTTGTGGTTAGCCTCCTCTGCTCACCAGGGCAGCATTAGCAAACTCTTACAACTCCCCTTTTTAGCTCCCGCCAGAGCTACTCTTGTGGTGCTAAGTCCATTGGACTTCGAGCCCTGCTTGAGGAAACCACTCTGTGGTTAGCTACTTTTCTCCACTTGCTGGTGAAGGACAGCTTGCCTCCCATTTCCTCGCTTTGCATAATGCACTAGTCTTCTCTGCTGCCATCGCCACTTCCCCTGAACCAACACATGGTTTAGGGAGGGACATCTTCCTGTGTGAGTTGCAAGGTGAGTCTTCGCAGTCAAATGAAGGGATTGTGCTATGGCTGCCCTGTAACTGCAGGCATAGCAGGGCAAGGATTTATGTGGGGAAAGGATTTGTATGGAGGCCCAAAAAAAGAATTGGAGATTTGATGGTTGTAGGTGGGGCTGAGGACACCCTACTACAGTTTCAAATTCTTACATTGGGCAGAAATCACTTTCTTCTAGACGTGCAAATACAAGATCCAGGAATCACAGCAACAACCACACTCCTAAAGTCAAAGACACACAATAAATGTGTCTTAGAGGCTAAGAAAGGAGGCAGGATGAGGAGGCTTTAGTCCTTAAAGTCGGTATACATTGGGGAAAAAAAAACTTGGGAAACCTTCCCAAGCAATTCTCTTTGAAGGATTTTTTGTTAGTTCTCTTTATAGTTGCAAGCAAGGTTATGATTTCAGGATCATTCCCCCCTTTGCTTTGCAAATTATTCCATGAAGGCCTACGAAGCTCCTTGAATAATTTTCACAGCTCGTGGCATGACATATCTCACCATTAACAATGTTCTACACTTTCCAAAGCTATATTCTTTTAAAGCACTTCCCCATGAAATGCTTTGCCAAATGATGGAAGATTTCCATGCCAAATGTCTACCTAATGATGACTTTGTGAGGATGGATCAATTGTTTCAGCTAAACTGGTGGCAGTTTCCAAACATGAGATTACAGGGACAGATATTTCATTAAGAAATTCCAAGCTTTGAAATAAGGGCTTGGAATTTGTCATAAGTCTTGTGCCTTTGTATATGGTATGTGTTTTTCCCTGTCCCTGTGAAAATTCTTCTAAGTTTGACCAACATACTAGCCTCTAAGTTAGTAAGTCTGTGCTTCCTGAACAGGAGGTTTTTCAGACATTGGCAGCTTTGCCTCCTGAACACCCAATGTCTTCTGGCCCCAATAGCACCAGTGTTACAGATTCACTGGGACAGAGGTTTCCTCTTTTCCTTTCCCCCTCCCGCACTTTCTCCCCTCTCTCCTGCTGCCACCTTCCTTGCCTGTGTCTCCACTGACGGGGTGCAGCAGGGACCAGGCAGTTGTTCAGCATCACAGTTGGTCTAGAGGCAGCCCTTAGTGTGTCCATGGGGTCATCCCTGCTGTGCAGACAGAACAGAGATGGATCCAGGAGCAGGACACAGGCTGTGGAGTGGGAAAGCTGGAGGTCAAGTGAGGATACAAGCCCACAGTTCAGATAGTGGGTTCAAATGGTAGAGGAGGCTGTGAGCCTAGTCATCCTAGTCTGGTAGATGACCCAGACTTTTTCTCCTTTTTTAAATTCCTGTATTGTTTCCTGTAACTTAGGAAAATCCATCATGTATAAAGGGTATTTTGTTATGTATCTTGTTATGTATCTTGTTCTCTGCTTCCTCTGCTTCATGCCTGTCAGCTCCTGCAGCAGATAATGTGAACAACCTGCATAAGAAAATTCCTCTTGCTACTCAGCCTGGATTCCTCCTGAGGTGGGGCCTTGGGGCCACCTTGCAATGTGAAGGAGGTAGGTGTCCTGTAGGAAAATGAGTTTGCAGTCACACATTAATATTGCATCAGCAGGTCCCAATTGTGTGTCTTTGACTTTCTGTCCTTGAATATTCTTTATCTAGATTTGAAAGTGTGATTGTAATAATATTATGGAGTAGAGGTATGTCTCTGGGGAAGTACTTTTATGCCTCAGTTGACACTGACGTTAGAATGTAGCTGGTGTTCAAATGTGGCTGAATGGAGGTGCACAGACCTAGGAGTTCATAGCTCCAGCTTGAAACGCATTATTAATACTATGTATTTGAGCACAAGTAAATATTCAAACAGAAATGATGTTGTAGTTTCCCTAAAACTTAGAAAAACTCATCATTCTCATTAACAGACACATAGCTATGCCACTTCCAAGTTTAAGGCTGGTTTCCACATTAATCTCTCCAGCGTACTAGGGAAGACATGCTTCTCTTTCTCCTCTCTTTTATCCAAAAATAGATACAAGAATACAAAACATCCAGCATGAAATCCACTGAATATAGGTATGTTTTGGCCCACTGAATGAAAATCTCAGAGACTTATGCATATGGTAGAAGAGCATTATTGTAGAAATTGGTTTATAGTTCTGTCTGTCATGTTGCTAATTGCAGTTGCTGCAAGTTTGTACCAACTTTGAGACAATAATCCTCCTCAGGTGCTCCAGGAACACCGGGGAAGTTGGTAGTCATAGTTTGTAAAAAAAATCTGGAAAGGGTGCTCAGCCATCTTCACATTGTCTCAAAGTGAGATGTGACTGACAATGAAATCTTGACAGTAGGTTGGAGAGGAAGATGTGACCAGACTGTTGACAAGGAATACAGCCCTCTGGAGAATGCTCCGAGCCAGCAGGACGTGAGGCTGGAATGCTCCAGCCATCCTACAGTACGGTGGGCAGTCTGGGAGGGACAACCAAATGTAATTCAGTCATCTTAATTGCTGCTCAAAGGTTGGAATTTAATTCCTGAGTTTACAGGAATTAGATGGGAGTCAGCCTTTCTGTTTGACACAAATGTTGCTTTCAGTTGTTTCAGGCACGTAAAGTTTTAGTTAGATCTGCTCAGACATGAGCATTCCCCTGCAAAAGAGTGTGAAAGTCTGTGACATTACAACATGAACGACGGCTGAGAACGAATGAGATCAGAAGCCTTTACCAATACCTTTGCTAGCTGGTGATGATTGAAAATCGACTAGAAATAAGCAGAGCACTGACAAATCCTATTAGAAAATCTTAAGACAGGAACTCCGTTCAGTTTAGGTTATCATTAGGGTCTTTGCGAATTCACATGTATTTATACACAAGAATAATTTCCAGATACTCAAGTAAATTCTCAGTGTGTTAAAAATAATGAAATTCAGCTTAAAAAAATCTGTCATGCCTGACATCATCTGTCAACAAAAATTATTGGGGCATTTTTGTTGTTGGTGGTTTTATACCATCTTTAAAACTTTCAAGTCTTGATGTAGTCATGAAGCAGATCCAGCATGATATGAGTAAATTCCCAGTGTGTTAAAAATAATGAAATTCAGCTTGAAAAAATCTGTCATGCCTGATTATTGGGGCATTTTTGTTGGTGGTGGTTTTATACCATCTTTAAAACTTTCAAGTCTTGATGTAGTCATGAAGCAGATCCAGCATGATATGGTTGAGGTCAGCAATTATCCGCTATAAAGTTCAAGCAGATTACAAATAAACTACTATTTGAAAGAAGTAAGGTTCTCATTATTCTTCAAGGCTGGACTAAATGAGCAATAGCTATGTGACAGCTTGTATCTAAATTACTGAATCACAGTTAGTAATCCTGTAGCTGATGTTGTCATGTTAAAAGCTAAATTAAATTTTCCAAATTATTAAGAAAAAAACCCCGAGTTCCATGGTTATTGATATGCTTAACAGTGGCTGATATAATTAAGACTGTAATAGATTTCAGTTACAAAAAATGACAGGAAATAGGGAAGTACAATGAACACTGAATAAAGGGCTCAGTCTGGAGCACCCCAGAGGTAAGTTACCACGTCCAGGGAAGATCAACATGTCATGAAATCAGTTACAAAGTGTTTTCTAGAAGCATTTGCGTCTCTGCCTTGAAATTGCTTTGCTATCCTTCCTAGTTATAAAAAGTTCAGTCAACCATTGAGATCGGGAATACCCTTGTTAAGCGAAGCAGCGTAGGCAACCAAAAGTGAGCCAGCCAAATAGTTGTCAGGCAAAAACAACATACCAAAGTGCACACTGTGATAGTCTTTTTCTGATGGAAGAGGAAAAAATGCAAAAGCAATAGCCCCTATCACTTTGCTACGCATTGCATATTCCAACATAGCATCCGCAGTACGCGTAAGAAGAAAATGGTAGCACTTCATAAATGTTTTTTTCATAGGACCAATGGCTGTTCTTGCTGTAACTCAAGATGAATGGACTTCCCAACAAATAAATGAGACTTACACTTTTGCTCTGGACACTAAATGTAAAAGATTATGTACCCATAGGTGATGATAAAAATGTAGTGATATTACCTCCACTGAAAAGTATATATACGAGCTAGATTTTTATGTAACAAATTTGAAATCTTTAATACAAAAAAGTACAAAGAGGAAGAGCAGCTCGTATTGGATTAAAGATGGTCTGATCCTTCAGTCTTCCAGAAAGGTGCCTTTATTGGAGGAGGAAGAGAACAAGAAACCGAGGAAGAGTTTGAGAACATCTGCAAGATGCTAGGGAAGCTGTCAGCACAGCAAAGAATAGGGCTGAAAATATTAGACTGTTATATGATTTGTTGCAATGGGAAAACTCCTTTTGCCTTTAAATAGGCTTAGAGAAGTTCTTGGATAGGCTAGTCATGCTGAGAATTGTATTGGGGGTGACAGAAGTGAGATTGTTAGTACATCTGATGAACTTTGGATCCTCAAAAGAACTGAAAATGTAAAAAGGCAAGTTTTCCATTACCTGAAAGGAGAAAAATATTGGGGGGATGTAGCTGATGCCAAATATTTTATATGCTAGATGTACCAGCAGGATTCTGGCAAGAGCCCCTCAAAATACAAAGCACATGTTTGTGCAGGTTCAACACATGCTTCAGGAGATACAGTTTCTGCAAGCTGTGATTTGATCTCTGTTTGGTATTCCAGGTGTTTCACTAAGACAATGCAGTGAATTTTGGATGGTAGGGAGGGTAATAGGTCCTGCATATCATCCTGACCTGGGGAGAAATAGCAGAAGAACATGACCAGGACCTCAGGCATCTTAATAAAGAGCTCATGTTGCTGGAGTAAAACTGAAAAAAAAAATTACAAATATAAATTCTTTGTAGTAAAAAAAGAGTGGGGAGAGATATTAAAGCAGTAAGACCTAATGAAAGATCTCAGGGTGGTCAGAAAAACACCAGTTATTCCTGCCCCAAGAGACGACGAAGCCACAGAGATTCCTTGGACCAGTGTAGTACATAGCAAAGTTTGCAAGTAGCTCATTTACTTGAAGTAGCCACTGTAGATCACAGGCAGGAAGATCAACAAACCCCTGCAATGGAAGAAGGCTCACAGAAAATAGTCAAGGCTGATGTGCTCATGAAACTCAGAAAGGAATGTAGGAAGTGACCACTGAGAGATGTCCAGAAGACACAGAGTTCAAACTTTCAACAGCTGGCAAAGCTGTAGGAGTTAATGAAAGAGGCTGGAGTCCTGGGAGACTATAACAGTAAATGCAAAAGCAAGTTGTCCACAGATGCCTCTGAAGAGGGTATCAGTATGGCTTTCCTATACCAGTGTGGTCAGAGGTGGAGACCAGTGGTTTATATGTCACACACACCAACAAAAACAGAGTGTCAGCATGTTCAAATAGAGAAGGCGGCTTTGGCCCCAGTCCACAAGTGTAAAATTTCACTTCTTTATTTATGGGAGGCCAGTGTTAGCTGAACTGACGATAAAACCCTCCTAACATTGCCAAAAGGGACCTGATAACCTCTCATGCTGTACAATACACACTTTTCTTTTTTAGGTACAAGAGTATGATTTGATAATTAAAGACAAATCTGGGAACGAGTCAGCAGTTTCAGAGGTGTTTTAGAACATTATACTGAATGGAGCGAAGTTCGGAACCAGATAGCGTACATGATCTCTGTTTTAAAATAAAACAAAGTAAAATCAAAAACATGGTAGCTCTCAGGTGAAACATGGACTCTGGCTGCTAGAGCTACAGATGGGGATACCCTTCACACTACTAGTTGAGAATGGCTAGGACAGCCCCCTGCATCAGTTTGAGGGTAAGATCTCATTATAAGGTGGAATTTTGTTTAAAGATGTGAGGTTGCTGAGTCCTAAGGTACTACAGGAAAAAAGACCCATGCCATTAAAAAGTATAAAAGAGCAGAGAGGCATTTCTCCTGGCAAAAGAATAATAGCTCCATGGGGAAAAGTTAGTATATGTTTATTTGTGTTATCTGCAAAAACACTATGTACTTGTTCTGCACTACTATTCTAACCAACATAAGATACTCTTACTGTATGCTATTGCAATTTAAGCAGCTGTCAAATCGGATTTTCTTTTACATGGCATTGCTGACGCAGTGAGGTCTGATAAATCAATGCCAATCTGTGGCCATGAGTTCAAGCAGTTGCAAGTGAATTTGGGGTTTGGACATGAACTACTAATTACTATTATTCCCAATACAACAAATGGGTGGGAAGTAGTGTAAAAATAACGAAAGAATGCTTAGTCAGACTCTATCCATATTTAGCTCTGTTAAATTGCAGATTGTCAGTATGGCTTGTCACCCTCTGACGATTTTGCTGAGCAGAAAAGTAAAACCAAGAATGGCACAAACAATTAGAAGCTGATGCCAGAGATACTAGAGACTTGCCAAAGTGGAAAAAATCAAGTAAGGAAAAAAAAAAAGAAAAAAAAGATGGGATTCATGGTGTTGGAAACAGCCTCCACTTCTTGAAAATGATACATTAATCCATGATGATATGAGGTCATCATCTGAGATGGGCTGAGTCTGCTGGAGGACAGTAGTCATCCTATCCAGTTCCCCAACAGAGTGAGATATAGAGCACCAAGGCAGCAGCAGCAGTCTGAGGCACAGTAGCCCTCAGGTGTGGAATCACTAGAACAGAAGATCGGTCTCCCGAGATCAACATCACTGACATCCTAATCAATCTTGCAGTATTGCAAGATTTTCCAGAAGTATCAGAATCAGAAGTATGAGCGCGAGCTACTTTGTAGACCTGACCACTGTTAATCAGCTTAGCTAACAGGTTGATTATGATGGTTTTAATTATGCATTCTATTAATGATGAGCTTTAGGCCTTGTTATCAGCTTATGGCTTGGAAGGGGGGATGTAGTATTGAATGGCACAAGGAAAAGCTGCACTTTCAAGACAGAGAGCTGAGGCTGTACCCTAAAGGAGTACTGATTGCTGTCACGCACAGCTCTTGGGAATGCACCCAGAATGAACCTCTTGAATGTGACTCCCAGACTAGACAATGAATCGGGAACTTGAATGCAACCATGGCACGACACACAGCAACGAACACGGACTAGCTGGATTTTGTGAATAGCTCCTCGCACGGGCACTGCCAACAGTAGCCAACCATCTCTGTGGCGCACATGCAATTTTACTAAGCATTAGGCATGGATCCCAAGAAGGTGGGCAGGAGGATGCCCTTCATTATGGGACAGCAGCCACTAGGTAAAAAGGCCATCCAAGAGACATGCGGATACCTCTGGGATGTGGCTAATTCTGTGGAATGTCACATTCACTGACATGTGAACTACATACAGCTTTAGTAACATCAGTGGATCTTTCATCAAGAAACCTTGTGTTCTTGAACTTTTTCAGGCACTAAAGACTTTAAAAGTCTGTCACCTTCTTCCAGCTGCAGCCAAGATCCCTTCTATATTCTCAGCCTCTGTTTTATGGGGAGCTGCAGTGCACTGAAGCCTGGCCTCTTGCTGGTGGGATGCCTTGTCGCTACTACTGTGCGAGGAAGTCCTACTGACTACCACTCTGCTGGTGTCTTCTCATGTCTCACAAGCAGGGTGTTCAGCAGCTGTGAAGACTGCAAGAAAGAACCAGTGCTGGACCAGGCACTTCAGTGTCAAGCACTGGAGTGGGAAGCACAGCAGAGTTTGAGGATGAAAGCTGGGGAGAGAGGAGGTCAAAGTCTAGACATTTGGGAGCAAAGGTTCACTTTGAATAGAGAAGGGGCCCTGGTGACCTCTAAAATTACCATAAATGTGTGTTTACAGGAAATGGTTGAACAGAACAGATCAAGTTAGGGCACCCGAGGGCCTTTAAAACTTAGAGAAATCCTGTGTTTATGAGGTAGAGGGGAATTGGTCAGAGCTGGGAACGTTGGAAAGCTGTTGGTGAACAGGCTGGCTTCAGCCAACCAAAGCTCTGGGAAAGCAGGGCTCAGCTGACACATGCCTCCACAGATGGCAACCCAGAGCAGTGTCCACACTGCAGAGCATATGCAATCCATGAGTAGCTTAATCTGCTTGAAAAATAAATGGGAAAATATCCCCACGGGGGAAACCTTATATATACTCAGGAGGCTCATTCCTGTTGCAGTCCGTGCTCCCTGAGCTGTTGAGCTTGTTCTCTTGAGTGCCTGAACAGCAGTGATCTAATACAAAAGGTCTTACCAAGTTGTCTGACTCTTTGCTCTCTTCAGCCATCATATGGCTAAATGAGACTGGGGAAAAGAAGGAGGGGGGGGGAGAAGAAAAGCAAAGCAGAAGAAAAATGGGGCTCCCAATTACTGGCATGCACATCCCCACACAGACTAAGCAGCAAGGGCTCACAGTTAGCAAACTGCTCATTAGAGCCAAGGCATTAAGTCATTTCTCCAGGGAAGAATAAAACTGAACTCAGAGTCCAAAACTCTGCCAGAAAATGCAGGGCAGGGGGAGGGGAGGAGAAGTGGTTCGGAGCAAGAGAGTGAAAAAGAGGCATAGAGGAAAAAAATACCAAGAAGAGAAAATGAATGGGTGGCAGATAAGCCACGAGAATGAAGGGGTTGAGGGGAAGGGAAGGGAAGGGAACAAAGGCAAACAGAAATGAGAGCAGCTGAGCTGTGGGATAACTACGGTGTTACAATACCCAGTAATTTCTCGGACTACGTTCTCTCTGTGCTGTGGTGTAAACAGTTAAACAGGGAGCAGTTTCTGCCCTGATGGAGAAAACAGCAAGTGCTTAAGCAACTTTGTGGCTACAGGGTCTGTCAGCGCTCTGGACCTAGTCTCAGCACTGCCCACTAACTCCGGCCTCCAAAGCAATGCTTCAACGCAATTTAGCAACAAAGACATGCGTAGCCCTGATTTGCCTTGGGACACATCATAAACTTGCCTTGCTGGGAACTCAGGCTCCCTTTGGGTAGCTCAGTGGTTCTAACAGCAGCCCTACAACACCAGCTTCCCTGCTTTGCTTAGGCTGTCTTTACACCTTCAGCAATTTTTCTCTTGAACGACATGAAGGGGTAAGTTAGTGGAGAATCAGGCTCACGGTGTTTTGCCTTTCGCTAGAGCCTCCATCTGGCAATCCCTAAGCATTCTTGAGAGGTGAAACCACCTAACTGGCTAGCTATCACGGTGACTGCATTAAAGTTGGAACTGTATGGATAGGTGACGTGTGCTGTCCACCATCACCTAACTATGAAATCAAAACTGGAACAAGGCTTCTTGCCTCGCTATTATCAGCTGCAAGACAAGCTTTTGACCTGGAGTAATTGTGTGCATCAAGTGGGACCTGCAAAGCCCATGTGGGTGGTGATGTTAGGTTACTGTATCTGTGTCCCCTGGGCCATGCCCCAATGCATGGGTTAACAGGAAAGGGATTGTTTTGCAAAGCCAGGAGAATACAGAAGAGGCTGTAAATCAGTACATGGATACAGAGGGTTTTATTCTTAGGAGCCCAGCAAAGGGGAAGTGTTCTCTCCAGAGGTGAGTATTTTGTGAAGGAAGAAATGTCATCTCAGGCTTTTCTAAGATCTCCACCCTTGAAGATTTTCAAAAAAGAGCTGGACAAGGCTTTGAGCAAGCTGATCTACCTTTGCACCCATGCTGCTCCTTACTGTCTACTCCAGACAGCTGGTAAACCAGCTCTTTGGATCTTTGTGTGAGGGCAATATCAGACTGTTATGACTCAAGTGACTGTTAAAGGTAATTTGAACTAACCTATCTGTTTTACATTGCAGCAGGTTAGCTCTGGTTAATGTTATGCCAGCTGAGCTCTATTGAAAGTTTGGTTGAAGAAAATGGGTTTGATAATATGTTCAGCTGCTTTACCTATGTCCTAAAGATGCCTTCCTGCTTGGCCAACCAGTGGTTGAGTCACCATCCCTGGAGGTATTTAAAAGGCATGTAGATGCAGCACTTAGAAACATGGTTTAGTGGTGGACTTGGCAGTGTTAGGTTTATGGTTGAACTCAATGATCTTAAAGGTCTTTTCTAACCTAAACAATTCTATGATTCTATGCCTGACTGTATCTAGTATCCAAAAGAAGTCTAGGAAATTATAGTGTATTCTGGATGAGTGGCTATTAATGGGGAAATGAGAATTTGGTTAACCATGATTATACAATTTAAAAATAATCTGTCATAGTTTTCAAAAGGAATGTGATATTTTGCATTGTGCTTAAATTCTAATGAGCTCTAGCAGAGTCTGGGGTCTGGGTTTGTGTGAGGCTTGCACTTTATTGTTATGTTGAAGATTAATTGCATTTAATACATGTCTGGTAGTACAGCAAGACATTAAGCTGGTATGGATGTTTTAAATTAATCTTCCTTGAAAAATACTGGGAAACAATGGTAACACTAAAGAAGGAACTGCTATGAGAAATTTCTAACTTAAAGAAGTTGTTAAAGTTGTGTAGGATTTTCCATCTTCTGATCAGCCAGTACGTGATTTTTGCCTCAGGTTGTTGTCAAGCTAAGTGGCATATAATTCTCCACCACATTTACTCTCCAAACATTGGCACATCACTAACATTTTCCAGTTCATTGGAGCTTCTTTGTCCTTCCAAGATGCATTAAAAGCTACAATTGCATCCAACAACGGTGTTGACCCTGTAGTGGAGACCTGGTCCCAACTCCTGACTGTACTTTAGACCTCTGAGGAATTATTTTTTGCCTGTGTACATTAAAATGACTCTCAAACCGCTGTAACCTAGACCAGAGGTTCTTAACCAAACTTAAACACAGTGATCCAAGCTTTGTGTAAACTTTGGACTCACCCTTTCAGCTCATGTTGCAGCCACCTTATGGGTCTCCATTTTTTTTATATGATATAATTACATGTAAGCAGGTAAGCAGGTTCAGGACAGGTAGCAAGACCCCCTGAAGTCTCCCATGCTCCAAAGGGAGGCAGATGCAACACACAGACCTTGTACTATCCTTATCCTCAAAATGTGACATCAACAGTATTGTTTCTGGAGGCTCTGGCTCTGGAGGCCAGAAGAACCAAATGACGTGTGATTTTGAAAAAAGGGTAAAACTTGCCAACCTCATTTTAATTCCAGGTTTAGGAGAGATTTGCAGGCAGACCTCGGAAGAAAGAAGCTAGCACTAGTCTTTCTGACTCGTGTCCTGCAGCAAGCTAGAAAGAAAAGCAGGGTAGAAAGAAACGAAAGAGGTCTGAGCAATCCCTACTCACGTGTATTTTTCATTGGCACAAGCCACCCTTGCTTAGCATGGGCCAGGCTGCTGCCATGGGGACCCCACTAGGAGCTCAGAGGTTCACAGCACACATGAGGCAATGGAAAAGCAGCAGGCAGGGACTAGAAATGGCTGAACTTTATTTTTCCAAAGTGAAGATCTTTGGTGGGCTGCAGATTACATTGGAAATCAGACCCTACACCCCAGGATCCCGCAGCTGTCCCTCTCCCCTCTAATTTTTCTCTGTCAGATTTCAGAGCTATAATTAACCGCAAGACCTTAGTGATACTATGTGAAAGTGTGTGTGTGCGCGCGCACGCGTGCGCGCGCCTGGGCTTCCTCACCCCAGTGGGCCTAATCCTCTACAGAAGATTGACAGGTTCACATGGAGAGTAACTTTTTAACTAATTCGCTTCTAAACGCTCCTTTTGCTCTCTCTTCCCTTTATTGCCCTCGTCCCTCCAGTCTGCAAAGGGCATCATGGTACCGGGGAGATGGTGGGACCTGGCTCCTGTGCTGAGGTACCACCGCACTGACCTGAGGCACCCCAGTGCAGTCCCAGTCCGAGGCATCCCTCAATGCTCCCATGATGCTCATCACAGCTGTCCAGAAAGGGGTGCTCTGGGGCAGTGAAGAGCTCCGGGTTAAAATTCAGATGCTGGAGCAGAAGGAGGTGGAGTTAATTTCTCATCCTTTCTTTGATGCACTCAAGCCCAAGCTGCTTCATGGACAGGTCTGCATATATTCCGAGCACGCCTGTGAACACCGCCAGCGAGACGGAGCTCAGCAGTAGTGCATTCACAAATGTTTGTGTTTCTCTTTCTAGTTGTGGTAAAAAAGCTTTGGAGGAGACCTTTGCTAACGTGTTGGCAGCCCGCCGGTGCCTCGGTCCGGACGCGTGGCACTGCCTGCTGGTTTGTTGCTGGTTTCTGCTTCACACAAAGCCCTGCCAGCGGGGTCTCCGCACGGAGCCGGGGGCTGTCGTCCTGGTCCACATCCATGAACGTCTTTGTATTAGCCACAGTGCAGATACCCAGCCAAGGTGCTTATTGACGTGCTCCTTTCTCTACTTGAGCCAGGTTTCTCTGAGCAGGCTCCTCAGTATTTTCCTGGGATCAAACAACGTTGGACTACAGTATGTTGGATATGAAGGGCTCTGACTTGGCAGTGACTTACCCAGACCTTGAAGCAGGCAAGGGGAAAAATACCTAAAGGCCAAAGCACACTTCTCTCACTCTTGTGAAGAGCTACATTGAGGCAACACACTAACCTTCCATATTCCTTATCTCAGAAATTCCATTAAAATCACTCAGTATTTAAACACTGAGAGGAAAGGGGAGAGCATGATTTGGCACAAAAAAGAAAATACACAGGATTTTTTTTTTAATAAAACCTCATAATATTTAAAATTAAAGTGTCCACAGAAATAATAGGAAGATACCCAACTGCTACCGCATTTTGTTTCATGAAGGAAGAGGCTGCTTAAACTCTTCTTGCATGGACCTGGCTTTGTTGAGGCTGATGTATGAGCTAGCAGGAGAACAGGAAATTCTAGCTCATAAGAGGACTGACTTAATGGTCCTCCAGGGAAGGAAAAACTTTGAAAGAGTCTATAAGGAGGAGATCACTTGATGTCCCAGTGCATGGTAACATATAGCCACGGATTCCTACAATCCTTACCACAGGTTCCTACAAACGGCAGGCTCTGCTAAGCATTGCAGCCCAGTTTGATCTGTGGAAAAATGACATGCAGCGAGTACGTCTGTGATACAGCTTGAATTTTAGTTGATTTTAATAGTACTACACTGAGCTACTGCTGCTGCTGTAGCATGGATTATTCTCAACTGACTAATACTTGTTCAATTTTTTTAACAAAAAATAAAGGAACAGTTCTTTACTACCTTAACACCATAAACCACTGATTCACAAGTGACTGCTTACATGGGTTGGTTGATTTTAAATCCCACCTTTGTCTACATCAGCGTAACATGCAATATGGCCAGGGCCAGGGTCACCCTGGACTCTGCTGCTGGTTCCTTTATCTGCCTTTGCTGCTGCAGCAACAGGTATAAAAGAGGCAGTAGACAGAAAGAGTTCGGGTCTAGAGACCGTGATTTGCCAGTCTACATAAGACTTCTTTGAGTGAAGGCTCCCTGCCACTGGAAAGCCAGAGAGTGACTTGGAAGAGCTTGGTCTCTCTGGCAAGGCAACAAAACACAGGACTTCTTTTTTTTTTTTTTGGTGATGGTTTTAATTTAAATGAAGCATATGCATGCCTAATCCAGTCTAATCTATCTGGGTTCTTATATCCCATTAATCACTGACTTGTATTAGCACCTCACCCTGTCATCTCTGCCGCTGCAGAAAGCTGCTGAGACCACCGTCTCATCACAGGCATTCTGATGACTTGTCACTGGATTTTGTGTAAGCAACAAAACACCTAAGAAGCCAAAATCACTCCCCATTGCAACGCTTTAGAGGAACAATACAGGCAAGAATTGATGTAAGCTAATGGTCTCAAGCACAAGTGGCAGACACTACAAAAGCATGCCATAAAGCACATTTCTTGCAAGATTTCACGAAATTGCATCACCTAAAAACAGTGTTATTTTTTTCAAAACAAGTTGACTTTCAATTGATCGCTCCATTTGGTATTATAAATCTTGTTTAAGAGTATATGTTCTAAAACAATTCTATTAAAAACCAAAGGCAGACAAATAAATAAAAAAAATTGAAATAATCTAGGATGTATAGGGAAATTATATGGATTATTTCATTGTTAACTGTCTCCCCACAAAGAGATTGGGAACACAACCAGGTTGAACTTCTTAAAAGACCAGCTTTTATTAGCTCAAACTACAGTCTGGGTCATCTCAACTGTTGAACTCAATGCTTCAGGACACTTTCATAGGGTTAAAATTTTATAAAGTCAGCATCCAGACCAGAGGCCACCTACAGCAGGTAGACTGCCCCAAATCAAAATTAACTCCTTCAGTTTCAGTTGATATTTTTCATTCTCTGACCTCAGCTGCTTTGGAAATTTAAGCTACTATTATGAACTATTGCCCAGAGATGGATACACTTCAGTGGTACACGAAGATCTTGTCTTTTTTAGGTATGCTTGTTTTCCACAAGCTCCAAGATAAGCTACTTCAAGTCTTGCGGTTGTGAATCTTTGTAGCACATACATTTTAAAATTATTTTCTTCTTTGTTCAGGGCTCCAACGCACACACGTACATACAACTCTCCCAGGCCAGGTACTGGGAACATGAGATGGTTGGATCAATCACTGCAGGTCAGTTATAAAGAGTTTATGGTCTGAGGTATGCTTAGACAAAACATCCATTGAACAATTTGAGACAAGAAAGAAATTAGTGGAATCCCAGTCTGTCTGCAGATAATACAGAAATAGAAATAATTTTTCTTAATTAATTAGTCTGGCTAGCTTTAATCATAAAAAAAGCGTGAAAACATGGGTCTGTACAAAGCAAAAAGGCACATAGCACATTACCTTAAAGTATGACTGAGCAGCTGACTACATTTATAATCTTGATGTAGACCTCCCAGAAAATCAAATTAGGAATAAACACATACAGGAACCATTTAAACCTTTTAGAAAATCAAAAGCTACTTGTCATTAAACGTAACATTGTGTTTTGAGTTGAAATGTTTAAACTGTATTCTTCGTATAGCTGGTAATCAGTTTAGAGCATATACTGTAGTAGTTTTCTTTAAATTAAAACCCAGCAGTTAGAGCTTGGTTAGCTACACTATCTGTATTGCGATGTGTTCAGCAAAATACAGTATTGGATGGGCAGGTCACAGGGCTATCTGGTAGGTATGGCATTTAAGCTGCGTACTGAAGGTCACTTTGGATGTGACTTTGGAAACTACTTCCATGAAGGATAGAAGTATCTTGCCATTTAGAAACAGTGAAGGGTTAAAAGCTGTTCCCTTGAACTTATTTCTGATATTGGTACGGGGCTGAAAACGCCAGCTCGTTGATTGATGGGTTCACATGGGGCGACCTTCGCATTAGCAACGCGACTCTGGTTGCTGGGTAAACACAGGCAGATGGATCCAGCTCCAGTGATTTTCAGCAGTGACGGGTGGCAAAGGTATTTCTGATCCATATCACACCCTGCAGATCCCACGAAAATGACTTGGCACAGGGCAGAAAGTATTAGATTCGGGTGACAAATAATTACCTGACATCAGCTGAGATTTCTTCAGAAAGGTTATGCTGCAAATAACCAGCTTTTACATAACTTTGTTTTCATGAAGTGATAGAAAGTCACTTACATACAATTTATTTCTTCGAGAAAATGCAATCCAGCCGGTGGCTGATAAAAACTGCTTCTTGGGAATATATACCCAAGTAATTGTATTCCAGCACCACATAAGGTTTGGGGTGGTTTTGGAGGCTTTTTGTTTGTTTGTTTAAAGCATGCATGTTTTTCCTTGTTGCTATTGTTGATGTTATATGTACTTTTTCAGTGGCAAGAATTAGCATTCAGACAAGACATTTACTCACAGACAATGTGGTTTCATGAGTCTCTGCTTTTCAAGGACTTTAGTTCAAGAGTTCTTGACTTATTCCTTCTTCTCTTTTCCTGGGTCTGGTGCTTTGGCAGCAAAACCAGCACTTAAATAGGTGTGTGCCCAATAAATACTTGTCTGAGCTTCAGTCCTTCGTTTTCAAGAAGTAGTTTGCTTGTGTATAAAAATGTCTGAGGCAGGCACGTGTTGATAAGTCTACAAATGCTTTATGCCTCTCTTTGGCTGATAAGTGTCCCTTCCACAAGATAACATCCTCAAAATGTGTAGTGTGTGAGTGCATGTATTCCTGCGGTGAGTTAAAATGACTGTTTGCACCTTCTCTTCTGCATGTTGCCATTCCTGCCAGGATAATCCAGTGTGGTTGTATCTGATAGGACATCAATAACAAGCCTAGAAGTTGGTATGTGTCATTTCCCTAAGATGGAGTGTCTTGTTTCTCTGCCTGTGTTGTGTTGTAAAGCTTCTGTCACTATTTAAACCTTCTTCACTAGAGATGGCAAAATTTCAGGGTGGCCCAAAGTTCTCCCCTTGCCTGTATGGTGAAGCCATTCTCCTGCTTTACGATGCAAAGGAGCACAAGTGAGTAGAAGCAATGACCATAATGTAAGTTTCTGGAATAGTTGAAGAAAAGAAGAATCAGCACAACACTGCCCATGAGCAAGGAAACCTTCTTCCAATTTCTTCTTCCTTCTGCCTGTCTCTCTAGGCTTTTAATCAGACTTATCTCTTTATGCAGAATTCTGTACAAACCAATAAAGTTGCATGTAGTTCTGTAATCATGCTTACAGGTTTTTTTCCTAATGTTTTTATTACAATTTATTCATCTTTCCTCTCACTTTTTTCCCTCCAGTTCTCCCTCATCATTAGTCTCCAGTTTTTCCTCCCTCCTTCCTGGCTTCCTTTTTCCCTTTTCCTTTCCTTTCCTTTCCTTTCCTTTCCTTTCCTTTCCTTTCCTTTCCTTTCCTTTCCTTTCCTTTCCTTTCCTTTCCTTTCCTTTCCTTTCCTTTCCTTTCCTTCTTTCCTTTCTTTTCTTCCTCCCTTTCCTTTCCTTTCCTTTCCTTTCCTTTCCTTTCCTTTCCTTTCCTTTCCTTTCCTTTCCTTTCCTTTCCTTTCCTTTCCTTTCCTTTCCTTTCCTTTCCTTTCCTTTCCTTTCCTTTCCTTTCCTTTCCTTTCCTTTCCTTTCCTTTCCTTTCCTTTCCTTTCCTTTCCTTTCCTTTCCTTTCCTTTCCTTTCCTTTCCTTTCCTTTCCTTTCCTTTCCTTTCCTTTCCTTTCCTTTCCTTTCCTTTCCTTTCCTTTCCTTTCCTTTCCTTTCCTTTCCTTTCCTTTCCTTTCCTTTCCTTTCCTTTCCTTTCCTTTCCTTTCCTTTCCTTTCCTTTCCTTTCCTTTCCTTTCCTTTCCTTTCCTTTCCTTTCCTTTCCTTTCCTTTCCTTTCCTTTCCTTTCCTTTCCTTTCCTTTCCTTTCCTTTCCTTTCCTTCTCTCTTTCTTTCTTTCTCTTTCTTTTTTTCTCTCTTTCTTTCTTTCTCTCTCTTTCTTTCTCTTTCTCTCTCTCTCTCTCTCTCTCTCTCTCTTTCTTTCTTTCTCTTTCTTTCTCTCTTCCTTCTTTCTTTCTCTCTCCCTTCTTTCTCTTTCTCTCATTGAGACAGGCTAAAGAAAAGAGTTTCACTCTGAAGGTCACTCCATCTGGGGCCATTCTCATCTCCTGCAAAATCCATGCCTTGCTGCGAGGGTGTAAGCTGCTTCTGCCCACTTGACCTCGGAGGCAAGACAGCACTGCGGAGGTGGGGTAGGAGACTGTGGTTCTCACTGTATGTCCTTTTCAATGGTATTACAGAATTTCTTAAAACTTAGACCTGAGACCCTGAAACTGGCTTAGTTTCCTCTCAGTAAAACATGCCACACTATCGGCCCCCTGCGTCTTTGGTGCGTTTTCCCTTTTTTTCCTGTGGTGCTCCTCTCACCAGCAAACTTTACTGCAATCGATTTTCAGCCCTCTCCCTCATGTCCACACGCTTGTCTCCACCAGGCAGGGATCTAGCTGAAAAATGCCAGAGGTAGTTCAGGACGTAAATGCTGGGTAGAGCTTGCTGCAGACAGCAGGCACGTTCGACTGTAGCACAGCAGGACCCCCCACACTGGCTTCCCGCAGAGATGCAAGATGGGGAAAGAGCTGCAGCATGAAGCTCCGCAGGGATCCATGCTGGTGGGGAGGGGACGTCTGTGCCACTCGTCCCTGCGTAGAGGAGTACTCTGAGGAATGGTGTGCAATGCCAAGCCTTACGCAGGGGTTTCAAGACGGACGTCCTTTCCAGGAGCTCCCAAAACAGCCAGGCTGGATGGTGCCCTTTCTCAGTGCAGGGTATGGTTTGTTAATCATAAGCAGATGAAGTGTGAGGCAATTTTTTCCTAGTTTTATCTATATAATTGACATTATTTCCTTTAAAATGGCAAGCTGAAGATTGGGATATATTTATTGAGGCCTGTGGGCTCTAACAATGAGTTTTTTAGTACAGACCCCGGGTATTGTGTGTGCCCAAGAATAAATCCTCATGTTTGGAAAGGGCGTATCAAACACAGATGATGCTGTCTGAAGCTGGATTTTGAGAATGAATGGTAGTTACCCAGGGCTGTGTGGCAGGGGCACTCTGGTTTCACAAAGCTGTTTGTAGTCTGAAAAATTCAGCTGAGTTTTGTTTAGTGTCATCTAGTCAGAATAATCAGAAAAGCAGTGTGATGCCAGAGGGTAGTCATAACCAAAATGGATCCAGCTGTCAACACAGTGGAGAGACCTTTAATTTTGTGGGCCTTAAGCTAAAGGCCAGAGCGAGCGGCTGACTCAGCGGTGCACGTTGTTCCCCACGTCTGGGGCTGAAGGAGGTTGCGGTGGCCCTGGGACTCTGTGCTCGGCATCACCGCAGCAAACCCAGCAGAGACGGCATGGTCCACACCAGCGCTGCGTCGGGGAGTTTGAGCAGAGCGGGAGCAGAGCACAGGTATCTCTCAAGGCTGAGTGTGAGGGGTCTTGCAGAGCCTAGTGTTGCTCTCCTGATCACAAGGCTCCATCCTGTGCAGCGTCACACCACACACCCCCTCAAAAAAATTTACACTCAGCTCTAATTTACCGTGACCTGCAATGCTCCTTCCCACATGATCAGACCAGGAGCTAGCGTGCAGCGTATGTGAACTGCTTATCTTTCCTCTTCATAGTGTGGACCGCGTGCATGTAGGAGAGCAGCGTGCACTGTCGAGGGAACTGACCTGGTAACTCTGTCACTTATAGGTCCTTTCCGTTGCAAAGAATCTGTAGCACCTCCAGATGAGAAACAGCACAGAATCGGGCCCGCTATATAAATAAAGGTCTGTCTATGTAAGTAAATGGTCTGTATAAGAGTTGGACTGGATGATCCTGATGGGTCCTTTCCAAGTCAAGATATTCTATGATTCTATGATTCTATTCAGGGCTTAAAATATTGAGTGTTCCACATGTTTAGCAACCAATAGTGTTAAGTACTACAATAGCAAAAAATCGGGATGTAGAGAAGGCACCATTAGTTAGACCAGAGTGGACCACAACTATCTGGTGCCACAAGCCAGAATGAACCAACAATTACATGTTAGCATCAAAATCCCCAGTTGTTAAACATTGAAGTGATGCTCAGATTTATAAACATCTAGAGGCATTCCACAAAACTGTTGGAAGACATGAGTTTTTAGACAATTTTAAGTCTTCTGTAGCTTTTGCATTCTGATTAAATGCAAGTGAAGCAATTGGAGTCATGGGAGATGGAAGAGTCTCTCCCTGTCAAATGCAATACAAATATATTTTCCTTGCTTTTACTGTCACATAACCTTCTAGGCAAATTCACAGCAAAACTACTTACTGTGTTACAAATACTATGTGTTTTTACAAATATCACTCCATACTGTAAGAAATGGAAGAATTTCAAGAAACTCAACTGATTCATATAAAATCACTTTTTTTCCTTGCAATGAAAATAAGCTATTTATTTTCATATTTGCATCTAATCAGTTTCTAGGCCATGAGCTGCCAGTAACCTCAAGCTGCAGTCTTGCCGGCTCAAGTACTGTTTAGACACTTGAAGTGTTTTAAATACTAGCTGTAGGTTTGTTGTGCCTTGCTTTGGCAAAACATTTCCCTGTGATTTAGTAAAAACAATTTGAGGAATACTTCTTAGCAAATCCTGTTTTTATTTTTTTTTCTTTTCCCTTATTGTATCCATGGTTATTTCACAGACCTTTTTACAAAGTTTTTAAGTTAACGGTTGAATTAAGGGCCTGGAACCATCAGACAGAAGCTGTGGGTGGAGCTGGGTTTTCACATACCGAAGGTCCTGTTGTATGATAAGGTCAATGTCACTCTAAAGAGTTCCTTGCACATACACTTTCTGATTTCTTCAGGTTTCAAGGAGTAACTGAGAACTATGTAGTACTGAGTACCAGCTCATCATATGAAGTGTCTTGCTGGTTTTGTCAGAGTGCTTTGGGCAGTATAAATTCTGAATGTAACCAAGTATGATGGAGTTTCTCCCTTTAGTCACAATGGGTGGGATGCAGCTGACCAGATGTAGGCATCTTCCCCTGAGTTAGATGTCTGGATGCATAGTCTCCATTTACAGAGTCATAGTTAACTCATTGTAACGTAGAAATCTAAAATGAGTGACACAGATCAGGTCCTAGAAGTGTTTATTTCTCTTGTGTTTCTAAAGATGACCCATGACAACCCACTGAGTCATAAACTGCTTCCTTGCAGACAGCTGAAATGAGACATGCTGCATCCTACCCTAACAATTTGATCCAACTGCCTTTGAGGTTAGCTCCAGGTGATGCCAGTGGGTATTGGACTGGTCTCTAGAGGCATTTACTGTTGAAGGCAGGGCAGAGGCTGTCACCCAGATAAATGCAGGTAAAGGAATATTGCTGAATTTGACTGCTGCCATAAAAGATTGCTGCAGCAGCTTAGCAGTGCTGTGCATATCTGTGACTCTGAGACAGCTGACACAATGAAATGATCTTCCCTAAGTAGGCAGATGGAGGCTGAGACCTAAGTCATTACCATGCTGGGAATAACATGGGTGCTCCTGGAGATGGAACAAAAATACAGACTATTTTTATCGTCCTGTCAGATTTTGTCCAGTGAGCTTCCTTAAAACCGCAGTCTCCTTTCAGCAACTCAACTTTCCAGCTGGGAGATACAAATGCTTGAGCCTTTCTGTCTCTCAGGGATTCCCTTGTGCTGTATTTGATCTTTTCTTCACTCTCTTCCCCCAAACCCAAAACAATCACATTAGTGGCTATGCATATGACATGTTTTAATTCAGCTTGCAACCACTTCACAGTACGGTTAGCACTAATCATGGCTTGTGCTTGCCACAACAGAGTGGGTTCTCAGAAGTCCAAGTGGCAACTGGACACCCTATCTGCTATGTACAAGCTTGGACTATGTCTCCAAACATGATTAATAGCTGGCCAATAACAGAGGAAGTCCGCAGCAGTTTGTTTCTGCTACCAGTCTTGGACAGCACATGACTGCCTTCCCATGAGTGAATCTGTGTACCGTCCTTTTGCGGAGTGCAGGGAACTTTCCAATTAAGCACATGGACCCGTCTCTTCTAGCCTGCCTTCCTCCCATCACTACGTAGCAGGAAATCTCAGAGCGCATTGTCCCTCGTAAAGGTCTTCTGAGAGACCAGCTAGGCAAACAGAAATGCCGCCTTAGCCACTGCTCTCGAATGACCAGCTGCAGCCCTTCATTCTTCTTCCCAAAGCAACCTGGCTGTTTGGCTTGGCAGGTTTGTTTGCAGGATGAGAAATGTTGTGTCTGAAGTATGGCACTCTTGTATCTCTTAAAAAGGCGTTATGGCTATGATGATGAACACTTGCAGTTACTTCTCTTCATCCCACCACTGAGCAGGAACTGGGAGTGAAAATGAAGAAGGAGGAGGAGTTAGCAGCTGCAGAGGCAATTTGATTTCTCAAATGGGGATAGCTATGAAACTTGGGAGAGGCTGAGAATCTCTAGGAGGCAGCATTCACACAGTACTGTAAGGAGAGAAGCAGGAAAGATGCAGACATTTTCTGATGTCAGTTTCAATATGCCCTGATCCTGATAAGTTATCAAACTTACTTCTCCCTCCACCGGGTATAGCAGCAGGGCATGAAAGCACAGAGAATAAAATTCCCGCTGTTGAACTTCCCCAGAAGGAAGGATTTTACAGGCTGTAAAATATTGCTTCTGCTCTAACAACAATTTCTAATAAAGCTGGATGCTTTTGACAGCTAAGGTCAAACCTGTCTTTAGCCTCCTCACCATCTTAGAAACAGGCTTGAATAAATTATTTCCAACACACAAGAAAACTCTTTTGCTCTTTAGAGTTGATGGGTACTTCAGTACCCTTCCTTGGGTAGTAAGTGCCTGACAATGTGTGGCTGTTGTTAAAACTCAGTGCTGTCAACTGGCCTAGGGAGTGAGACATATGTGGCTCAGAGCAGTGTTTCTTGTCACAGTACGGTACACTGACATTTATACTTCACTTACATTCAAAACTTCTTGTGGGCTTCCTTTCCCCGGGCATGGCTGGTTTTCCCCTCATTTGTCTTCCAAGCTGTAGTGGAAACAAGGGAGCTGCTTGTTATGATGAGAAGTGTTCGGAGCCACCCAAGCTCCAGGGAACGGGACACCCACAGAGCGGTGTCATGCAGAGCAGCTTTTCATCTGATTTACTGAAGTGGTTTTGCTAAAGCGCTGGGAATCCCGGCCCAGAACAACCATCCTGTACAGGCTCTGTACAGGGTGGAGATGGGCTGGAGCCTCCTGAAGGTAACGGCAAAGATGTTGCCAGTCTTGTCCATACAGCATTGACACTGGCTGGCTGCACTCGGGGCATTTGCTCAGCTCTTTCTACAGCTGACAATCATCTGGACCACAGTGGCTCAGAAGCCTTATCCTGGGTAGCCCAAGGGCAAATTCTCAAGTGCTTGGATATCGCAGGCTGTTTTTCCATGGTGATGCCACACCGTGTCCCCTTGTGCAGGGAGGTAGAGCTAGAGCATCAGTGAGAGCAGCCAGGACATGACCTTAGCATCCCTCAGAGCTGCAAGCATCCCCAGTACTGATGTCTTGGGTTGCTGGAGAAGCCCTGTGTCAGAGGAGATCACAAACCTTGACCTGATGCGCCCCAAGCTCTCTGAATCCTTCACACCTCCTCAAAGCCTTTTCTCTTGCTCAGCTGACATTTTTATAAAGTTCCCTGCTATTTAATCTCAGCTCACCATGTTGCAGTTTAAATCAGTCATCACCAATCTGTTGTGACCCTCCAGATCAATTACTTCCCTCCCAGCTTAGACCATTCTTGCGAATTATTACCACGTCCTATAAATATGGCTGTGAGGTTGCAAAGTGTCAGTTCTCCTTGGAAAGATGATTTATTTAAATAACTGGAGAAAGGAGATTTGGGCTATTTTTAGGCTTCTTTCTACGATGCTATACAAAGATTTGCTCACCGTGTTTTCCTGTTCAGCTATGCTGTCTGTGACTTTTCACAGAGTGGAAGAGGCATCCACAACAGTGCTCCCATAAGGCGCTCAACAACTGGCTGTCACTGTTCAGTTTTGTTATTACTAGTTCATTATTTATCTTGTGTTCTGCAGTAAAACCAAGGGACCTCCCTACTGACAGCAAAGAGTTTACAGTATGGTTTCTATTCAACTGAAGCAGGATCGAAAAGCCCACCTACTAGATAAGACTGGTCCAAAGTGAAAGCTGCAAAATGTTACCTGAAATGGGGAAGAATATTTGAATAGAACAGCTTCTTACCAGGAAACTACAATTTTTTGCAGGGACAGACCTATTTTTAATGAAAAAACTTTATCTGAAAGAAGAAGGTTCTCTTCCACTCTAGAGTGAGGCTGGCTTGACCTAGAATAGCCTGACAGCTAAGGTATTAACATTTAAAGAAGAGTTGGGCTCAGGTGCCTGAGTCAGACTTTTGACTTAGTCTTGAGCCTCTCACATGCTGGGTGAATGATTCTAGCATGCTGTTACCAGCTATTTCATCTACCATCTCTGTCCTTTCGTAGATAATTTTAAAAGGTTTGGGGCATGTCTTAATGCAAAAAGCACAACATATGTTAAAAGCAAAATATATTGACTAAGTGGAAAAGCTATTTGTGTCCCAGCTGCTGCTGTTATTGCCATTTGCCAGCACAGAGGTGAAGAACAAAAAGGTTCAATGACTTTCCCAAGATTACTTGAGGAGTCAGCAGCAAACTTATCTGGGGCACCTCACAGTTGAGAACCTTTCCCAGATGACAAGAGTATTTACTTCTTCATTTTAGTTTAGACCTCAGAAAGTACAAGCGTGATTTTTGCCCTTCCTAGAAGTCAGCAGAACTTTTGTGTGGACTGAACAGAGCTAAGTCGCAGGAAACTGTGGGTCACCTTATTCCCTTTCAAGCCTCTCACCTTCCCATGGAGTCAAGGCATTGTAGTTCTGCACAAGAATCTAAGGACAAGAAGTCCCTGCAGGCTTCCTCTTGAACTCTAAAAATAAGACTTCTCCTAATATATTTCAGTACTAATTAAGTTTTTGCTATTCCTCCCACAGAGGGTTATCAACATAGTTTACGAAGTGTCATCTTTTAGCAACTGCTCAACGGTTGGCTGTTTCCCATCTCACCCCCTCTGACACATTTACATGTTCTCTTTATACAAATACACAGATAAAAAACCTCCCTGATGTATCTAGAAAAATTTCAACTGAAGAGAAAAAAAAAAATCTTTCCAAGTTGTTCAGTAGCTGGAAATGACTTGTCACGTCCACAGACCAGCAATTCTTTTTATTTTTAAATGACTAACCACACTATGATTAATGGCTCACATAAATGGGCTCAAAATAAGTCTGGCACAAATATAGGGAAGGAGGAGGGTAAATGGGATAAGGACTGGATGGGTCTGCAGCAGGACATTGGTGGCGTGAATGGCATAGCGGGCACAGAGGAAGGAAAAAATGTTTCGTGCTATTCGTAGCTCAAAATTGCAGCTACAGATGGTGATGCTGTCATGTAGCAAGGGCTCAGGACACTGAGAAAAGGCAACCTGCACTGCACAGGCTTGTCTCTCCTTGGATGCTAGTGTCTCTCTAGAAGGTTCACAGGACGTTGTTGGCCTTATGTACATAAAAACTGATAGTGCCCTATCAGACAGAGTACTGAAGCTGTATCCATATCTCCCGGGCTTGTTTTGCCTTGTGTTTAACAATATGATGCATTTGCTATTCCTCTTCCAGAGGCAATATTTTCCAGCTTCTTTTGTCAGCTGTTATAGTCTTCATTTTCAGCAATATTCTACAGTGATATTTTTGAGGGGAAACGCCAGACCTGCAATCTCGGCAAAGAGGGACAAGTGTGTCCTTCAAGGACGCGATGAGAAGTACAAACTCATAGCCAATGCAGTTTGCAGGGACGACAACGTTGGTGGTGTGGTAAAGGATGGGGAGGAGGGGGCATTCATTCAGACTGTTGATGCAGTCTTGATCACCTGGTAGAACAGGACCCGTCGAGGAAAAATAGGCTTGAATAAACCCAAATGCCAGAGCTTGCATCTCACGACGCAGAATAGAAAGCTCTCGCCAGCCCGGGGAGGCCGGGCAGACATGCTGGAAAGCAGAGGCTCTGGAAAGGTCATGGGGATGGATACTCCAGGCAGAGAGCTGAGGACGAACAGCAAGTCAGACCCTGCAACTGAACGAGCAAAACGGGGGACGGAAAATGGACAGTCTAGTTTGCTTCTCAAGAAGCAGCTCACAGAGGCAAGCTGTTGTGGCATAGTCATTATGCCGTCACAGTCAGGTGGGGTCAGAAAACCTAGGGGAAGTGTGGACACGGCTCTCCCTGTGTGCCCCCTCCCTGAGTCTACAGTCCGGTAAAACCCTCGCTGCCTGCAACCCCACGGCTCAGCTGTGTCCCAGAAATACCCCCTCCCACAGGACTCCTGGCTGTTGCTGGAAGCGGGAGCCAGCTGGCAGAGCTGACGTGGCTGTGGGCTCTCTTGTGCCACGGGCCAGGTTAACGCTGCCTTTCTTGCCGAAATGCTCTTGCGGCTGCGCGAGGCAAGCCGTGTCACTGCGAGAAGAGTTGCCACCAACTGCTAAAGCTGCTTTGCCATTACTTTGTTTCTGACACAGTTTACAATGACTCGTGGTTCCTGAAGCAGGAATAACAAGAGTGTAATTTCATACTTTTCCGATCGTGAAATCTCATTAAAAACTCTGAGGCATTTGGATTTGATGCTGTTCGCACCTTTCCACCTCTGACGGCACAGATTCATGGGGACAGGAGTCTGCTTTGGGGCATAAGCAGTATTTTGGTCTCCAGGAAACCAAAATCTTTTTGAAAAAACCCGGGAGATAATTCTTCTGGAAGCCCAAAATGAAAGAATTTGCAGCTCCTGTTGTTAAGTAAGTGAAATCTTTCCCAGTAAACAGTGGTAATACAGAAAGTGTACATAGGCCTTTGCCAGCAATACATGAACACTAGATTTCTGCTGCAATATAATAGCAGAGCTCTGTCACAGGGAAACAAATTTCCTCTTGCAAAACGGGAAGTGAGAAAACTGCAGAAGTAATGAGATGTTCCCCAGTTGCAGGATATTAACGTTGTTACAGGATAATAGTGAAGCAATAGAGGGCCTGTCAGTGCTGTGAACACATCAAGGCTGAGATGAAATGCATCATCTTTTCCTCTCAGCTCTCTCTTCCTCTCTTCCCATGAAACTAAGAAAAATAGCTTCCAGTGAGCTGAGCTTGCAACATAGAGATTCATCCATATAGGGATTAGAAATAAACGCTCCAGGACTCCCTCTGTCCAACTTGCTGCTTGGGTATTATACATCAAACTGTAATTTAAATATCACCAACTGTATATTAAGCACATTAAGCTATATTTAACAGACCTGGCTTATATTTCTTTATTTCTGATAATATATTTATCTATATATTTATATAAATACGTGTAAATGGAGTATGTATTATAGGGGGTCAGATATTTCCCATGAATATCTTTTTCTGAATGGAAATGCAGTCTTTAAGAGCTCTGAATTTCCCCATGGTATTTTGCTGGAGTTTTTTGCTCCCTATTGGGAAAAATAAAATGCTTTGTTTTGAATTAGCTGAGCCTAAATTGAAATACTTTGGTTTGTCAAACTGAATTAAAACATTTCATGATGGGGCAGTTCAGCTTTAATTTATGTCCACAAGAGTTACTATGTGCCTTGTGGACATTTTAATTTATAGACATCATACTCCCATAATGCATCATAATCGTCTCATTAAATTTTTGCAATGTACTCTGAGAGTCAGATGGCCACAAAACATCACAGGACGCTGGCTGGGAACTTCATCGACTGAGAAACATGATGTATCACCCTCATGAGGCACCGCAGCAGTTCCAAGGGACTCACAGTTATATCGAACCAAGCTGAAGCTAAACTTTTTCTGAGAAAGGACAAATTTGCTTACAGTAAAAACATTACGGTTTCAACATTTTGTCCAGATGTGGGCCTAAAATAAATGTTGATATCAGAACTTTCTGTAGAACAAAACATATAAATTTTGACAACTTTTTACTGTCTAATAAATAGTCCTACCTTCAAGGTTTTAAGTGTTTTTCACTCTCTGTTATACAAGAGCATGCACTATAGTTTTTGATGTAACACAAGCACCAGTGACCTGCCATCTAGGTAGAATTATTTGCCATAACGTGGGTCAGGAGCATGAGGGGAATCTGGTGAATTTCAATAAAGGCTTGCAACCTTCCCATCTCCCCAAAGGCATGAGAAATGGTAGATCAGAGGAACCAGAGAACAGGAATAGATAGCTTGTAAAAGATGTTTCTAACACTGAAAAAAAAAATTATACAGCACAAAAGTTAAGAATTTTGTTTCAAAATACTAGGAAATTCAGAGTCATGATTGTCTTAGCAAGTCTGTGCCTGCTAGTTGCATTCTGATAAGGTCTTTAATTACATCAGCACACAACACAGGACATAAAGCTTGGAAAATATTTGCATTACAGCTCTGGATTAAATCTTTTCAGGCATAGAAATGTGACATATCTTGGGGTGATGCTGAAAGAAGGCAGAGACTGTTACGGAGTGGGTGCTTAGGTGATGATGGAGCATACAGTTTGTTATGAGCTGAGCGTCAGAGTGCATGGCATAAAGCCTTGAGGCAGCACCGAAGAATCTTGACTCTAGTTGACATTGAATGGAACTACAAGAATCCAGTATGCAATTACCTGGGTCAGCCTTCAGCCAGGACGCCATGGCTAAGACCGTCTCTTTTAATAAAAGTTATAAGGCAGATTTAGGATAAGATTTTCACAATGGCTTCTGCCAAGGCTAGCACTCCAGCCAGTGCTGCAAGAGAGAAAGGGCAATAGCGGTCAGTGCTGCCAGTACCACTACGAAAACAAGAAGTACAGACACCATTTGCAGAGAGCGTGCTGAATAAAGGTGAAAGAGCAGAACAGTTATTTTGTTTGGGTTTAAGATTTAGGGGACTTTTCACTCACATGGTTTTTGGTTTTTATTAGGCTGTCAAGGGTCAGGGGTCTTGTGTCACTGAAATACGGAGATCCAGACTTTGGAGGAAAACAGACATAGGACTATGCACACCGCTTGATTGCCTCTTCCAGGGGAAAATGCTCGCATCTCAGGCTGAGAATACCTTAGTCCAGTGTCTGCTTTTCTCTGTCCTTGAGGGAACAATCCTAGCTATAGAGAAGTTAACTACATGTAACTGAGAAGTGTGTCACATCAATTGCCCCTTTAAGGTCTCCCTAAGGATTGCTGTGAAGGCAGCAGGCCTATGTTTAGAAGACCTTACAGGAGACTTGTTTGCCAGCAGAAGTGGTGAGGTTTGCTGTATCAAAATTAGTGTGTGCTCTGGATGCTGCCCTTGGCTGGCCCAGAGACAGAGTCCTATGCATGCTGCTCATGACCTTGACGTAAAATACCAGCTGTCTTCCCCTTCTCTCTAACTCTTCAAGGTCATGAGAACATGAGATCCAAGGAAGTTGAAGCCAATTCGGTGCCATTCCTTCTTTCTCTGGTGATTATCCAGAGCACCCCAGCTGAGCATGCCAAAGAGATTCCCTCATTCAAGCCTTTGTCTTTCATCTCAAAGCCTTGGCTGGTCTGTATCTGTGTTTATTTAAAAGACTGTCTCAACATTGTCATTGATGCCCAAAACATGTCAATGAAGAATGCTGGAAAACTACCCTGGGTATATCCCCAAAACACTATCACGGCAGAAGGGGATCACAGAGGGTGCTAGAGCAGAAAGCCAGTAAGTCAGCTGCATATTCCTAGACGAAGGGGAGCCCGGTCCTTTCCTGTTTGTACCACATCATGTAAAAACAAGCAGAGAAGGTCATCAGTGCTAGAATCAGAAATGATTGCAGGGAAAACTCCCTTCTCCTTCTCAACTTGTTACCACCCTGTAGCAGCCACAGGATGAAATAGGTCTGGATTTTGCATTTTAATAGTCACTTTGTATTTTATGGACTTGGAAATGTCAAAAAAGAACACCCACTAGAGAGATCTTTTTTATGTGCCACAGTTTGTTCATGAACTCGCACCAACTGGCTCCACACGTTGCTGTATTTGGCATCTCCACAGAGGAGGAGGAATCTCCCTCAGTCCTCTCCCAGGAGGTGACCTCCATTCTCGAGAAACACAGGGATTAGCTGAGCTAGCAGAGCATGTGTATAACGCTTCTGGGGAGAATGGAAAGTGCTGCGTGGCTTCAGCGGGGTCCTGTTACACACACAGCACTGACAACTGCAAAAAGAAAAGAAGAGGCTGAGAGAGCACAAGAGGGACTGAAGGGTAGTGTCATGGCTGGTGAATGTCATCTTCATGGTTAAAAAAGGCACTGCACTTACTGCTCGACCCTCTCAAAGAATGCCTCAGATGTGCCATCTGCTTGGCAATTTTACATGCTTGCTATGAAAAAGGCAATTCTAAAGAACACTTTCAACAACTCCTAATTGCCAGCCTTTGAAAAAGGAAGTGTTAAAAATACAGATCTCACACTGACTCAGTTGAGTGCTGGTGCCTGCTACACCATGAGATTCAGATTTTTCAAAAGAGTATGTCCTGTCTTCTCTATATCTACTTGTTGGGGAAGCAGCCATGTCTCACAGGGGTCATCTGGAGTGCCTCCTGATAGAGAGGCACTGTCACAGGCACTGCAGCAGTAACAGGAATGACTTACGTCTTCTGGTCTTCCAGTCACAAAAGTGATCTTAACCAAAATTAGCAAGAAGATCCCTGAGGATTACGGAAGATGGAGACAGCCTGGATAGATGCTTAGGTACTTGGTGACATACTTGGTGATAAGGCAGTTAACAAAAACAAAATATACCTACCTGTGCCTGCTTTTCCTAACCAGGCTAGTAAAAAAGTTGATTCAAATGCAAGGAAGGTTACTATTATTATTATTTTTAGATTGGTTGGCATACAGAATTGGTCTCCTAGGCTTATGAATAGTGTCTCAGCACTGAAAAAAAGACAGAAAAAGAGGAAGAAAAATGAGAAAAATAAGTTGGACATGTTGATAATGCAGGCAAAATATATTAATGTCAGATACAGTTTATAGAGATGCACACACACATGCAGTAGCACATATAGAAGATATACATCCTACATACACAAAATCAGCAAAATTTCAGTTATCTAGATTGCTTCAATGAATCTAAGAAATCCAATGCAGATTAACTTATTCCATATTTGTGTTATTAATGCCAAATGCCCACATGCTGTCTGCTGACTGTAAGCAAAATGTTAATAAAAATAAAACAGAGAAATAAAAAAAACCCCTTTGGTTAACAAAAGATGAAACATATCTCACATTCTGAAGTGCTGCTAAAGATGTGCCTCTCAGAATGTGGACTTTCCTCAGAGAATGTTTGACCTTGTAGTTGTGATTCGGCACAAAAAAGACCATCGTGAGAAGAATCTTGGCCAAAATTGTCATAACCATCATCAGGCACCAAAACGTGGAGAGCTCCAAAAACTAAAAACAATATATTCCTCTGAAAAGGAGCCAAGAGCCCATGCGATTCCTGGAGAACAAAACTTGGAAAGTAGCCCAAAAAAAGATCTATTGCATTAGGGCAGTGTACTGGTATATGTGGCACAGTCCAGCAGTAGCTGAGTAAAACAGTAAGTATGAAAGTTCAAATATCTTAAAGTCAGAAGATCTGGGTAACTTGCAGTCAAGTCTTTTTTAAGTGGATCAGGGAGCTCTCTGAGATACTGGATTTAATTTCTCAAGTTTTGAAGAACTGGAAGGATTCCAGTGAAATATTAAGAAGCTAGTCTGCTGACATTTTAAAGTGATAAATGGCATAACAGGAGAAGTTATAGGTCAGTTAGGGTGATATTGATGCTGGGAAAAAATAACAGTGGGACACAATCAATAAACAGTTAAAGTACAGAAATTCAATGTGCTAATCCATGAGGGTTCATGGAAAAGGGATTCTATTAAAATAACTTCACATTGTTTGTTGAAAAGATTGTGCCCCTAGCTGACAAAGCTAATCCTGTTAACGTAGGGTTCAATTTCTTCAAAATGTGATTTTAAAATATTTTGCATTCTGGTTAAAAACTAGGACTGTGCCAAGACACTATTGCATATATTAAACAAATGTGAAACCAACTAAGTAACTGAAAACTGTATCCGCTCACGGGGAATCTTCTGTAAAGGGATGTGTGTTTCTAATGCGGTCCCACAGAGGTCTGGTTTTGGTCTAGAACTGTGAAATACTTTCACTGATAATCTGAAAGCAAGTTGGCTGATCTCACAAGATACATGGTGTTGTAAATGAGGGTGGGTGCATCTGATGGATCTAAAGAAAGACGGGTTACTTGTTAGGCTGAAAACTGTTGAATGTATATGTGAATATATATAAATACATAGTGCAGTAACACATACAAGAACAAAAAAGCACAGATTATGTTTACAAGATGGGAGACTTAATTCTCAAAAAAAAAAAAAAAAGGAGGCTATGAAAAGGACAGTCAAAGAGTGAGGAGATTGAGAAATGCGACAAGGTGAGAAGACCTGCCCCCGGCGGGATCCATTCAGGGAGGCTACAGAGGAGGCAATGGGTGCCTCGGTCTTTGTGAGAAACAGCGTGGGGTAGTGCCACTGTGAATCCCAAAAGGAGCGTGCATGGTGGGGCTGGGAAGTGCTCTCAGAGCAGCTGTAGTGGGGCTGTTTCAGGGCGTGTTTTAGAATTACACCTCTGGGGAAACTGCTAAGCTGGGAAAGTTCCTGTGGTGTACAAGGTCACACAGAAATCTCATATCCCTGAAATAAGCTCTTGAACTTGTCTGCTTTGTCCCTCCTTCCTCCTGGTAGGCTGACAAGAGCTCTGCCCAGGTTGGTTGGGAAGGCAGCTGTGAGAATGCCTCCCTTGAGAAAGCACAGGCAGTGATGACACTGCCAGGCAATTTCCACCTTACTATTTCTTTAAGAGGAAAGTGGCCTTTGGACGCAGCTCATGTTTTTAGGGAGAAATCCTGGAAATTTTGGGGGAAGGAAAGGGTAGCATGAGTTGAGCAAGGATATGGATTAGGCTGGAAGGCTGGAAAGGCTTTGCTTGTGACTCAAAGAACATCTGCACGGAAAGGATCTCTGTCAGACCTATTTGGTACATGATGCCAGCTGGAAAGCTGCAAAGTAGGGAGACAAGAATTCAATGTGTCAGCCACCAGCCACCTTACCCATCCCGGTGATGTGCACTGAAAGGCCAGAAAGGAACAGGCAGGTAGACTATGTTGAAAGCAATTTTTTTCTTGTGTATGAATCTCCATCTCCTCACCTCCTGCAGAGTAGTTAAAGACCCTCAGACCTGGTGTTAGATTTGTGCCGCAGTACCAACGCAAGGTAGGCATCAGATTTGTGAAACAAGAAGGTTCCTTGCTGGCAAAGGCAAGGTAATTCAATTTCTGACAGGAGCCTGTGTTGTTATGGGCTTTTAGGAAGGAAAAGAAGATGATCTTTGTCTGATAACCTGACATGAAGGTTTATCATGTTTTGAAAGTCACTTTGACCTGCCCTTGAAACTTACACCTGCTGTTCTGCAAGCACAGAGTTGCTGGGGGAGGGTAGATATTTACTCTTTTTTCCACTTCTATAATTTGATTTTGCAGGCAGAGATACAGCCAGGCCCTTAATGCAAGTCAGTAACAAGTTCACAGACATACAGGCGATACTGCTTGTCTGCACACAAGTTTACCATGTTTTAATTTTACATCATTTGGGCTTGTGATTTCAAAATAGAGCATACCCCATACATGCACATGGCTTAGGTGGGCAAGTGAAAATTCACGAGCCATTTTTGAAACGTCTTCCAATGTTTGCATTTCATTCTGTCAAATGAACAAGATGAGAATTTGCTGGTAGGGGCATAGCTGGCAGAATAGCAGATCCAAATCTGGTAGGATGCTCTGAGTTGCATACTGCTAGCATGCACTGTGGCCACACAGATGGAACTGACCAGGTGAAGAACAACTCTGGCCAACTTCTGGGAAAGGGTTTGTGTCAGATGACAAAAATGGTTGTAAGCATGACAGACTTCCAGAGGAGTGAAGAGACAGATTTCCAGATGAGTGAAGAGACCAAATCTGTTCAGTGTAGAAAGAAGAGATGGAAGAGGGGAAAAGCTAAAAAGAACAAAGGGCATCCCTGAATTTGAGCAACAGCATCAGATTAGATTAACCTAAGAAGATTTTTTTTTTGCATAGTTCATAATGAATCCATAGTGATCATGAAAACATCTGAGGACTATGGCAATAGTTAAATGAGATTCAAAAGTGGGCATGGTGGAGGAGAACAATGAAGTTACGGTGGAAGAAAATGTTTTTAAAAGCAATAGTAAGTACGTACCCTTTCTCTTCTATTGGTATCCAAGTACCCTTTCTCTTCTATTGGCAGAAACTGGGAAGAAGCTTTTCCTATTATTCCATTCCACAGATTTGGCTACAGAAAGGACACCAGGGCACATTTCATTCCCATTTGGTCAGCTATGGCAATTGTCATGTCCCTCCAGAAGTAACTAGGATAGAAACAGTTGTAACGTGCAGTGCCCAAATGCCATTTTGTGGGTCCTCAAGATACTCCTTTCTGAAGTCCGTTTTTGCAAATAAGCAGAATTCTTGCTGCTTCTCCTTTAATCATATTGTCGGGAGTGTCATCATATTGAAGTCTTATCCAAAACTTTCAAAAATTGAATGTGATCCACATAACTTTTGTTTGTCATTCCATACTAAACCCTACCACCTTCTTGCATTTCACAGCAGTTCCCATCAGCCTTTTTGTGGCATAGCTTTGGATGTTGATATTATTGACTAAATTCTTCAGGCGTTCCTTGAGATTAGAGTTCTTGTTTTTCCAAAACAGACACGACACACCCAGCAGCTCATCAAATAGTCAGCTACCCCTTTGAGTTTACAGCAAATAACAAAGCTTTTTCTGGAAAGCAATGTTGTCATATAAACTGTAGTTAAAAACATACCTATATGTCCTAATACTTTGGAAATGCCTATGAAAGTAGCATTAGAATTCTAGTTGCAGAAAGAGCGACACAAAGAAATTGTGAGTTCGCTAAATTTCTGATGTGATTAAATCTATTGCATACTACATAACGATGCAATGTCTGCTTAATGCTGCAGCCTTATCAAGCCTGTTGACCACCCACATACTCTGGATGCCCAGGATGAGAGCAAAACATATGTGGGCATCTTTTCTGAGTAGCCTGCCAGCCCAAGCATAAAAACCAGACCAGATTAAAAAGTTGCTAGCACTGATACATGCCTGTGTACTATATGCAGGTTCAGGAGACATCTTTGAGCAAACTACTTATCAGAGATGTCACGCCATGCCTGCAATGATGGGCCTCTCTAAAGCTGAAGGTCTAATAAGTTATGGCACTCTTATTGTAGACTCGCAGACCCTGCAGAGTGACATGTTTAAAAAGGATGAACCAAAGTCACTAGGAGCGCTAACAGAGCTGTGTAACAAAAAACACAAAAACAGCTCAACTGTTTATGGAGTCAGACAATAGATTGTGTCCAGCAAAATTATTATTAGAGTGTTGAATATCTCTTTATCCGGAAAGTAAAAATAAATTATGATAAACTTATTTTTTTTATTATAAACAAATTAACAACATAAACACAAACATATAACAGTGATATATAGCACACTATATAACTGGACTTACACTACCATGACATAAAATGGATTTTAGAAGGATTTCTTGTATGTAATGTTATTGGATATCAAAAAGAAGAAGACAATATGGTAAGGGGTCTTTTCCTGTGAGGTGGAGTAAGACAGAAAGCCTTCTGAAAATGGTCAGAACTTCAGGCAACAGGCTGTGGAACAGATAGAGAAAACTAGTGCAAAATGAGGAAGAAAATGATTCAATTCAAGGTAGGGAGGAAACAATTTAATGTAGGTAACTTTGCCAAGCATAGAAATGGTTTCAAAATACTTTTGGAAGAGGAGTGAAAGATATTTATTACTAACATATTTATCTAGGGTTCTTGTTGCATGTCCCAAATATGTTTAGGTATCCTAGATTGGAGGTGATTTTCTATGGATGTTGGAAATGGGAGTAGAAAATTAATTTGAAAATGGGAAGAACTATTATCATCTTCTGACTCAGAAAATAGTCATGTAGAATATGTCCACCTGAACAAAATTGGCAGGTATGTGTATCTGTTTCCAAGAAGATCTGTACTCTCTGACTGCACAGTGTGTCAGACAACACACCATGAGGGACAGAAGAGCTCCTCATGTTCACTTTCACTCCTGTAGACTTCAGCTCATGATAATATAACATGTTGCCACTTGGTTTCATGTGCAGACCAATCTCTCCAGATTTCTTGTGGACCTTGATAGCTTTTGCTATTGTTGTGTTGGTCCCAGTATGGTATCATCTTGATGGCACTTGTAGTGTTTAGGCACTAGTACCTCTAGGGTTAGTGAAGTATGTGGCCTCCAGAGGATAGAGGAGGAGTGGTATTTCTTGGTGAGGAACCTACAGCAGGAAAGACATTTCTCCCCAGAAGACTGACTCATTGAATGGTCTATTTCTAGCATCCTCAGATAAGGAAGCATAGAACTAGGTGGTATACCCCAGCTCAACCCCAGCTCAGAATTTGAGACTGAAAGTTGCAAGAACAGGGTTTCTTTGCTTAACAGTGCATAAGCAGCTATGCTTTACCCTGCGCTTACATGAGTGAACTTGCTTCATGAAGTTCGGGTGACAACAGGTGCAGACTAGTTGTGTTATGTAAGCTGATGCAATCTGGTTTGGGTGGCCTGACGCCAATGAAAAGGTTATAGGACAAACAATTGACTGACTTTTCTGCCTTTTCTGTCATGCCTCATGAATATGTTGTCCCTCTTCTTGGCCTTCTGGTGGGATAGAAGCATTGAAAACATGAACATTGAAAACATTCTCATCCAGCTGAAGCTCATTCCATGGGGGCAGTAAAGCAGACGGGCTGCCCAGAAGGTTTACACAACACAGCTAGAGCAAGCCCTTAGCAATCCGATTTGTTCCCACAGCCAACTCTGCTTTGAGCAGAGTCTTGGACTAGACACCTCCTTCAGGTTGACAGGATCCTGTGATTCTAGGTCATGGTCACATCTTTATCAAGGGATCCCAATTTACCACTTTCTAGCTCCTGACTCCTGGGCACAATCTATGTCCTGATGACAGCTGGTATTCACCAACCCCTAACCAGCCTGGTTTCCTTTGTAATGAGAGAGATGTGTTGTACTCCAGTAGGTCTCCTGGTTTGCATAACGCAGGAGCTTTAGGGACATGGGAATCTTATGTGGGGAGAAGCACCCAGAAGTGCTCAGCACCCTCAAAGTATCTTCAGAAAGGCCTTGTGAGCAGTCACTGCCTGCTCTGTGTGCACCATTAACTCCACAGCTGACTCAAGTAAAAGTTTTGCTTGCTGAGGCTGAACCTGCCACTCTCAGCTGTACCAGGTCTCCCAGCAGTTTAGCCTGCAAGGCCCCCTGGGAAGCGACCTCCCTTGACTTACCAGCAGCAGAAGACAATTACTACCTTTGAGTGTTTGTCAATATATGAATTTGATGGGTGGACTGTTCAGAGGATGAGGAATTGGTTGGATGGTCGCATCCAGAGGGTAGTGGTCAATGTCCAGATAGAGATGAAGAGTGATGACCCTCAGGGGTCCATATTGGGACCCATACTCTTTAGTATCTTCATCAGTGACATAGTGAGATGGAGTGCACCCTCAGCAAGTTTGCAGATGACACCAAGCTGAGTGGTGCAGTTGACACGCCTGAAAGATGGGGTGTTATCCAGAGGTATCTGGACAAGCTCAAGGAATGGGCCCATATGAACCTCATGAGGTTCAACAAGGCCAAGTGCAGGGATGTACATGGATCGGGGCAACCCCCAGTATCAATACAGGCTGGGGTTTGAAGGGATCAAGAGCAGCCCTGCTGAGAAGGACTTGGGGGTACTGGTAGATGAACAGTTGGACATGAGCCAGCAATGTGTGCCCACAGCCCAGAAGGCCAACCGTATCCTGGGCTGCATCAAAAGAAGCATGGCCAGCAGATCAAGGGAGGTGATTCTGCCCCTCTACTCTACCTTGGTGAGACCCCAGCTGGAATACTCTGTCCAGCTCTGGAGCCCTCAGCACAGGAGAGACATGGACCTGTTGGAGCAGGTCCAGAGGAGGGCCACAAAAATGATCAGAGGGACAGAACACCTCTCCTGTGATGACAGCCTGAAAGAGTTGGGGTTGTTCAGCCTGGAGAAGAGAAGAGTCTGGGGAGACCTTATTGCAGCCTGCCGGTACTTAAAGGGGGCTTATAAGAAAGATAGGGACAGACTTTTTAGCAGAGCCTGTTGCAATAGGACAAGGGGTAATGGTTTTAAACTAAAAGAGGGTAGATTTAGATTATATTTTATGAAGGTATTTTTCACAATGAGGGTGGTAAAACACCGGCACAGGTTGCCCAGAGAGGTGGTAGATGCCCCATCCCTGGAAACTTTCAAGGTCAGGTTGGACGGGGCTCCGAGCAACCTGATTTAGTTGAAGATGTCCCTTGCTCATTGCAGGGAGGTTGGACTAGATGACTTTTAAAGGTCCCTTCCAACCCAAACGATTCTATGATTCTATCATTAGGAAGACCTCTCACGTCAAGTGGGAACAGACAATGCTCTGTTCTTTCGTCCAAATGATGCTTTCAGGCATCTGAGGCTTATCTCTACCACATTTTCTTCTGCCTCTGAGCCCCCCTCCCTGGCTACCTCTCACCCTCTGCCTGCTGAGCTCCCGTGCTCCCATGGAAGGCTGCAGCCCGTTTAAATCAATTCTGACACCCAACACCTCTCTGTTTTCTCAGCCTGCCTGCCCCAAATATTTCTCTCCAGTCCTGACAGAACGGGTATTCACAGGGCAGCTCCAGAATAACAAGTTTCCATTTTTGAGATGGTTGTATGGGGAGCTTTGTGGTGTGGCAGCCAGCCAACAGGTGATCATTTAGCCAGGGGAGCTCACTACTGCGTAGTTAATTTGACATGCAGAACAGAGTGGTTAGGCTCTCTCCAAAGTCCAGTCAGATACTCCTGAGTTCCCAGTATTAAATTATACCTGGCACGCAACTCCAAAATATCGGCAACTGAGTGCAAACCTTGACTTCAGTGAGGTTGATCAGACAAGCAGTGGCTCATTCGTTCTGACACAACTTTCTCCAGCAGACTGTGGGACCATTAGCTGCTTTAGAGAGGTATGTGAGTTGCACTAGGCTCTCCACAACCTCTGCATCACTAAGCTGAGGAAAAAAAAAAAAAAGAAGGAAGACATAGCGGTGACAGGTAGTGGTGATGAACCCGTAGATATGAGGCTGGGAAAAGTAGGACCTCTTTCAGTGGTAGCAGCCCAGGCCTCCGAATTCACCCCTAGCGAGTGTAGGAATGAGAGCATGGTTGCAGAGACGGATTCCCATTTACACATGCGCTTTCTCCATCTTGTTTAGGGCTTGAACTGAATAATCGTTATCACCACATGGTAGCTATCAGGGGCTAGCTGACACATTATAAAAGCCTAATGTAGCCAATGCACATTAGAGTCTTAGCCAGCGCCTGAATTGTTTGCCAGAACACTTTTGAGATAGACTGTTCTTGTGGAATTTGTATCACTGGCAAGAAGCAGAAGTAGAGGAAATCTGGAAAACATTTCTCAGGGAAAAAAAGAAATATCTGTGAAGTGTTGCGGAGTCTAGAGGCAGACAGATGGTACTGAAATTCTCATTGCTTATTCAAACGGCTGTGGAGCTTGGGAGTCTTTCGGGCCCTCAGATCAGTATTTCACACTTTCTGATTGTGTTAGCAGTTGTAATTAGTTGGTCCTTTATTCTCCCTGCAATTCTTTGGCCACTCATCTTGCCCAAAGCCTGTTTTTTGGCATTGCCATCCCTCCAACAAAGGAAACAGGAGGACTGTGCCTACTGAACCCAGCCGCTTGGAAATCAGGGGGAAAACATCTAGGCTATTAATAAAAAATGTATTATTCTATTTCATGTGGCAAATGCCTTTCCTGTTTCAGTGCTGTGCCCAAACTGTATGCAGCATCCTGAAGTCTTTAGGGAGCATTTGCTATCTGATTAGGCAGTTGCATATTAGGATGACAACTGGAATATAAACCAAAGTAGTCATAAAGGAAGCAGAACAGTCCCTCGGGGAGAGGTTTCTATTGCCTTTCATATATCTCTCACACATGACTACTAGTGCCCCATCATGGCAAATGGAGAAAAAAAAGACTCTACATAAATGTAGTTGGAATCTGTAGCACCCATTTACAAGAAGACTCTGATATTTTGAAATATTTTTCACTCTGATGGATAGATGATAAAACTATTATGGTTTTCCACAGCAACAGAAGTACTGAGACGTCCTGATTGACCTCTGTCTGACATTTCTTACTGAGACGAAGCTTTTCAACAAACCAAAACTATAGCTGGTTTATGAAAAAAAATGAACTGGAATGTTTCCATAGCAAGGGCCAGTTCAGCTGTTTTTCCAAGTCCCCAGAAGGTATGATGGACCTCCTGGGACCTTCTGTGTCCCCTGTATCCTTTGTGGGCAAGGATCTAAGTTGAGCTTCCTCTTGCTGTTCTCTACTGTGATTCTCCCATGCTTTTTCATTTTGGTGAAAAAATATTTGATTGATTTGAATAGCTTCTCTTACTTTTGGGAATATTTGCATTTTCCTCCATGCCTGGGCAAAGAGAAACTTGCCAAACATCTCAAGCAAATTTTGTGGGAAAGCTGGTATAAAATCCCTTTAATCAGTTGTGTGGAAAGGAGTGTATTTATCCTGTAAAAACACATGGTCAGATAACTTTCAGTGAGAAATATGAGCCGGACTCCTTTGATTTATGCTTGATAAAAAAAGATTGAATATATTTTTGTCTTTTTTTTCTTTAATTTTTATTCACTTCATTAGAAATTTACAGTAGAAAATTACATCTTTACACCTTTGCCTGGAAAACCCAATGGATCACTGGATAACTAGTAAGTTTATGCTTTTACAAACATGCAAAGAATCCAAGTAAGTGGGAATGGAAGGAACTTCTAATCAGACTGCTAAAAATGCCATGTGGCAGAATGTAAGGAAGAAAGAGGGAAGAAAATGCATGAGTCCCAAGGGTAAGAGGATGCAGGCAAGAATGGTGGTGCATCCAGGCAGGAAATACATGTATTTTTCTAGAAGAGTGTCAGGTGCCATGCTGAGAATTCCCACCACTCAGGCCCTCTTGATCCCACAGAGCACCACAGCTCGGCCACAGGGTATCCAGTGATCTTGAATGTTTTGTTGTCATCTCCCCAAAAAGCGATCCCTGAAGTTTCCAGCCTCTGTCCCAGGCTTGTGCAGCCACATTTATAGCAGAGTTTGTGAGGAGTACTGGAGCAGACCCTCATCCCTTTGCATGGGGATGTACCCATGGTTTCTTGGACCCATTTTAACACCGTTTAATAATGTTGTGATCACAACTGCGTTAGTCTGAGGCCAGTGTTTCTCACCATTGCAGGGAGGCTGCTTCAGAACCAGTCCCTTTTTCTTGTCTCAGACAATTGAATGGTCACCTTCAGCTTTCTCTGTTCACTTCCACAGAGAATATCCCATACCCTGGGATCTTCCAGATGCTATGAAGTCTGAACAGAACTGGACTTCCCAGCAGGAGACAGTTAACACCTCTGACTGGTAATGGAGATGAACCTGTAAAGTAAGTAAAGGGTGAGAAAGTGATGTTTGGAAGAAACAACCTTGTCTTTCCCCCATTTTAAGCTGTGGTGGCAGCTTAAAGAGTCATCAGAATGGTCCTTCTTGTTCTATAACACCTTCTCTTAGGATGTGAATTAAATGCCAGTGTTGGTGGGAGTTGGGCGCTCGGCTTGCAGAGCTGTTTGTGCTACTGTGTCTTACCAGGCCTGCATAAAAAATGTTTCAGCGGTCAGAAAACCCAGTCGGGGAACAGGAGCTACCTGTGCCCTAAATGACTGTCTGCAAGTGCCGCATGGGTCCCCTGCTGGGTGCTAAGTGGCCACGGAAAGGCACCCCATGGTCACACCAGACGGGAGCTGGGAAGCTGAGGAGTGCCGTGCTGACATGGCCCTTACCCTGTGTGGCTGGAGGCATTCGGCACCTACACTTAAAACTTTTGTTCCGAGCAGATCACCTTTCTGGGAGGTTGCTTTGTCACTGCCAAATATGAGGGGACATGGTACCAAGGGGTAGGCCCCTGTTATCTTTTAATTCACTGCAACGCGCATAAGTCCGTCAGATTATGGACCATGGGGGTTAGTAGGAGAGTTGGTGTTCAGATGGCAGTGGAAGATCTGTCTGTTTTCAGGTGAAGTGCTCTTGGTGAGAGATCTTGGAGCTTGCCCTTCCCAGTGTTCCCTATCACCTCATGACCTACGGCTTTCCTTTTCCACCTGATAAGTTTAATTTGAACATTAGTGTTTGCACCTTAACCTCCCAGACCACAGCGAGTGGGGAGAGGACATGCATCTGAGTAAAACGCCAGCAGTGGCTGATGCCATAAATCAGAGGGATTTTAGAATCTGATGACAAACCAAATTCCTGTCAGAAAAGAGCAGAACTGACCCCTCCCAAACTGTCATCGAAGCCGGGCCATAAAAATCACAGCTGTCACCAAAGCATGCTGGGCCTCTGGGGGACATGCCATCCTGGGGACTCATCTGCTGCCTCCACTGCCAAATTCCAAGCCCTCAGGCACATTCCACTTGACATTTTGTCACATCTCTTGCTGGTGCATCTGTTCAGGGGCATTAACTCTTCCTAAATCACTTTATCCTTTTTTCGCTCAGAAAAAACAAGGCTATGGGAGATGCAGAGGTCTGAGCAGTGGTCTGTGGCACAAAACAGAGTCCAAATGTTTAAAAATGGACAGTCTTCAAGGTAACTAATGCGGTAGGCCATGTTGTTACAGTAATACTATCAGAAATAAAACCTGTGTTCACATAAACTTAAAAAAAATATTAACTCATATTCGTACATCCAAAATGATAGGAAATCTTCCCGGTTGTGTCTCCTTGAATTTTTGGCAACAGACAGAGATCTGTTTCCAAAGGAGGTGGGTTAGTATGAAGTCAGACCATGATGGCTATGGCTGACCTGAGATGACTGTGCACTCAGTAGTGGCATGTAAAAGTAAAGGCATCGAGGCACCTTTCTCAAACCAGTTGACAGGGTCCAAGTTCTAAGACGCCTCTGTGTGCATGAATGAAGGGAATGTTTCTCTGTTCCACCCGTGCAGGAGATAATAACCAAACTGGGTGTCATCAATCCTAGAGCTAAAAAGCTATCAGTCCTCACAGCTAAACTGGGGTAGTTTTATGACACAGACATTAAAATTCACAGTTACAACTTTTCCAGAAGGGGTAGTAGCAGAGAGACTGTGTCTCCAGACGTCGGAGAGGCTGTAATGTACTGAAGAGTCACGGTTGTTTCAGAACCACAGAATTTGAATGCATGTGGGCTAAAGGTCTAACTGCTTTCACTGAGGATCGGGAACGACAGACATCTGGCTGTAAAGAACCTGGGCAGTATTTGCTGGACTTCTGATGTTGTTACTAGTGACAAAGAGTTTCTAAAAATAATACGTGGTAATTTCTTTACACACAGTATCCTGCACCCTGTTTGAGGTAGCTCAGTACCAACTGTTGTGCTGGACAAGCAGTTCATAACTAACCTCAGGGTCACTGGTAGCCTGAACACCAGTGATGGCAAAAGTGTATTTGTCATGTGCAAACAGAATTGCACGAAACAGTAATTCAATTTTTAATTTAAATTCCAAAGGCCATTTTCCAATGCTTGTAAGTATTTCTGACTAGAAAACCTGGAAAAGCTCAGCTAAGCCTGGGAGTCCTTTGAGGATCCCCTACCAGATGAATGCTCACAAGCCATCACCGTGTGCATGAGTAAAACTCTATTTGTTGGGTATGGGTGGAAATATAGCTGAATGGAAATCATCCTCATTAAAAGGCTATCTGAACACAGTGATCCAATAACAAGCTGTCAGATAAAAAAAACAGAAAAAGAGAAAGTGGAAGATAATTTATACACTAAAAATACATGTGCAGTAAGTCAGGAAAAAGCAGTTTTTAAAATAAAAATGACCAGTGGGGCTTTAAAGAGAACATTTAAAAATATATTAGGAATAACCAAAAAAAAAAAAAAAAAAAAAAGCCTTGCTTAGATACAGGTAGCTTTAACAACAAAATTATAAAGTCAGAGATGCTCAGTCTACATTGCATTTCAGTTCTACAGGCAAAATAAAGCAAGGGGGGGCGTTTATTACGTGTGATACTATGGATGGAGTGAAAAGATTGTGGTCTGTAGCAAACAAATGTGCAAGAGAGAAGCTACATAAATTAAACAAAGAAGATTTTGAAGCAGTGAAGTGAGCTTCCTGAATCTTTCCATAAATCTTGGGAATCTCAGAAAATTTGGAAGTTTTTGAGGATTTTTACTTTTACTCTGGGCGTTAATAAAGAATAGAGCCATGGGAAAATCTTGAGACTCAAAAATGCCCATTCAGCTTCCAAAATGAGAGCTGGTGGTTTGGAAAGCAATGACTCAGACAAAGTCACATGCATCAAAGTTCTCAGTAAAAAAATTATCTACCTTTGCTCTCAGTATGCTGAAAACCCCTTTGGTTTGGTGTAAGTCTCTAAATGAGCAACAACTGAAAGCAAATATGATTCATCAGGATTTAGGATTTCCTCTAGCTCCCTGCAGGTATCAGAAGGGAAGTTTTCTTCAGTGTTCAACTGACCAGACATGTTTTGGTGTGCTTTCTGGCTTTTGGAGAAAGAATTAACATTTATTTTCTTGCTTTGTTTTTGTTTTTGTTTTTTTTTCTGAGGGCTGAGAAACGACCTAAAGTCAAAGACAGCTTTTTGAGTGGGAACTGAGCTGTGCTCCAAAGCACAGGGGCTGATATCCTGTGCTTTTTTGCTTAAGGTCACCGTCCCCAATTTACTTGAGGCACAGATGGGGCTTCCCCAAGGTCACACTGGCATAGACTTGGAGAGGGTTTCACCTTCTTCTGCAGTACAGAGTGCACTTTGTTTGCAGGGCTGTCGATTGTGTTCACGGATTGCTTCTGCTCCTGCAGGGATATGGGCACAGGGCTTGACTGAGGCTTCTGCTGTGCCTTGCCCTTGTCTTTGGTCAGGCTTTGGTCTTGCAACTTAATGTAAAAGCAGCTGGGCAACGTGTATCAGAAGTCAGTGATATACTGGTGTCAGCAGACAGTCTGGTGGACTCTTCCTTCTCTGTGAATCTCTGAAAACACTTTCAAGAGTAACTTGAGAAGGTTCTGAATAATTACTGAAATTAAACATTTCTAAGGTCCATCGACCAGGTATATTTTACTGGAAAGTTTAAAAGATACTTGCTGAAAAGCATTCTGAGCTATTCCTGTTGATATTTCACATGTCCTGGAACACTAAGACAGTTCCAAATGACTGGAAAAAAAGCTAGTTGTTGTTCCTGTATACAAGAGAATAAATGAGATTGCTCAAGCAAACACAGGCACATTAGCCTGGCATCAATCCCAGGGAAAACTATAGAAGTTTATAGTTCTCATAAGTTCTTATAGTTCTCATAAGAGAAATGACTGGTAAAATATTAAAGGATACTGATGCAATTAAAGACCACTGGTGCAATAAAATGGAGGGCAGATCCTGTTGGAAAAAATTAAGATCTCTTTTAGAGAGTGATTACAACATGACTGATAAAAGTATGTTTGCTGGCCAAAACACTTTATTTTGCGTGAAGACTTTCTGATGTAAGCTTCAGCTTGTACAAATGTCTAGGCTGTGCTTGTTGGTGAAGAATCTTCCACTGAACCATCCTTCCTTCCTTCCTTCCTTCCTTCCTTCCTTCCTTCCTTCCTTCCTTCCTTCCTTCCTTCCTTCCTTCCTTCCTTCCTTCCTTCCTTCCTTCCTTCCTTCCTTCCTTCCTTCCTTCCTTCCTTCCTTCCTTCCTTCCTTCCTTCCTTCCTTCCTTCCTTCCTTCCTTCCTTCCTTCCTTCCTTCCTTCCTTCCTTCCTTCCTTCCTTCCTTCCTTCCTTCCTTCCTTCCTTCCTTCCTTCCTTCCTTCCTTCCTTCCTTCCTTCCTTCCTTCCTTCCTTCCTTCCTTCCTTCCTTCCTTCCTTCCTTCCTTCCTTCCTTCCTTCCTTCCTTCCTTCCTTCCTTCCTTCCTTCCTTCCTTCCTTCCTTCCTTCCTTCCTTCCTTCCTTCCTTCCTTCCTTCCTTCCTTCCTTCCTTCCTTCCTTCCTTCCTTCCTTCCTTCCTTCCTTCCTTCCTTCCTTCCTTCCTTCCTTCCTTCCTTCCTTCCTTCCTTCCTTCCTTCCTTCCTTCCTTCCTTCCTTCCTTCCTTCCTTCCTTCCTTCCTTCCTTCCTTCCTTCCTTCCTTCCTTCCTTCCTTTTTCTTTTTTTTTTTTTTTAATGAGAGCTTGTTTTATATAGGAATTTTCCCCTTTGGAGAATTGAAACCATATGTTTTAGTTTTGGTGTATATTGAAATATTTTGGTTTGCTAAACAGAAACAAAGTTGTACTTGCCGATGATATTGCGAAGTCTAATCACAAATGTAGGTGTAATATGCTTATGTATTTGCTATTCCATCCTAGGGGTAGGCTTTTTGGTGGGGTTACATCTCCATGAACAGTTCTTGTGTCCATGCTGGACTGACCATAGCTCTGTCTGAAATCCCATTCTTTATGGGGAAACCATGAGGACTCTCAGCACTTAACTGGACAATTTCAAGGTTACCGATCTACAACAGAATCACACAGACCGTGGATTCACTCAGCAGGCTTCTGGAGTTAGAACAGCAAATCTAAAGAGGTAATCAATAGCTTTGAAAGCTCCGGACCTCTGAAGCTGGAGCCTGAACCTAACTCTACCAAAGGGAAAGAAGACAGGGCTTACTAGGAATTTTCCCCAGTAGCACCTTATCTGCTAAGTCTTCTGCTGCAAAAGTCTCCTTTGAAAGCAGCTAGTTCAGGCGACCAAGGCAAAAGTGAGACTAGTTGCACCACCGCTATGAGTTATGACAGCAGCGCGCAATGCTTCTGGGGATTTTATAACTAGCACCGCAGCTTTGTACTGGCTCAGGCAGCCTCTACCCTGCATGGCTCTGGAGACCTCACCTCTGGCAGCACACGCCGTGTGGTGGATGGGTCAGAATGCTACAGTCCTACACAGTACAGTGGAAGGAGATCAGTGCAGGCACCTTCCACATCAGCTTGAAGTTTTGTCTTTAATTCCCTTATGTTTTGTTGCTTTCAAAGGGAAAAAGAGAGCATAAGGGTCTTCTTCCTCCCCGTTCCTCTCCCTGTCACCTCTGTGGCTTTCTCGGTCTTCTCCCTGTGCTCAGCAACCCGCAGCAGTTCTTCCTTTCCTGTTCCCTAAGCTTCCTCCTTCCCAGACTGTCCTTCCCCTTTTTCTCTCTTCCTTTGGTGCTGTTCATTTTCTTTCCTAGCCACTACTTGTCTCCAGCCTTTCTACCTCACAAACTCCCAGCTGGCAGCTTTCCGCATTCCTGGCTTGCTCCTGCTAGCCACTGAGTTTTAACCTCTTGGAAACAGTCTCTTCTCTCCCATATCCTTTAACCCATTGCATCTGGAAGCTGGTGCTGACACAGCAGCAGTGGCAGAAGGGACCACTAGTGAACAGCCCACTCCCATGGCTACCACTGCACTCTCACAGCTGTTACTCTGCTTCCCAGTTTCCAAGTTAAAGAGTATTTTTTTCCTTTTTTACGGGTAGGATGGAGGTACTTTGAATTTTGCATCAATTGCCATTCATTGGTTATTCCTGAACTGCTCCAATCCAAAAAGAAAGGAAATCAAATGCAACTGTGTTGATCCTGGGTTTGCCACTTTTATCCTTCAAAAGAAATATAAGAAGTCGCGCGCATATGGTAGTGGAGAACCATCACAGAAAGGGATAGCGTATTACATAGTAAATATTGACAGATATGCAGCAGATATCTGTCCCGCTCCTTGCCTTTGCTCTCTCTCTTCCTCTCTTCATTCTTCTATCTCAACAGCCAGCCCTGTTTCTGCTTTCTTCCATCTGGCAGCTCTCAGAATAATCTCACCCACCTGTTAAATGAGAGAACGTCAAGTTAAATTTACAGCAGGGCCTGGAAACAGGATGCTACAGAAAAGTATTTTAATTAAAATCCTCTAATTGAATGCATGCTTCCTTGTGAAAAGGGAGCTGCCAAGAAGGGCCTGATGTCACCACCTCTACCCCCATTTGCCACGAAAGGAGGGCAATTGAAACCAGCTCTCAAGGTGGAAAGAGAAAAGGACATTTCCATGGAGTTTTCCAGGGTCACCCTTGCAATGCTGTTGATGGCTCATGGGAGGTTTGCGCCTTTGCCAGAATCAGAGCAGAAGATGGTACAACAGCTTTGCTACTTCTGGGCAGGCGCTTTGCAGAGTATCAAGATGCCACGTGTGTGTAAGGAGGGGGCAATATCTATGTGAAACCTGAACTCTGGAGAGAAATCCGACAAATATAAAGCCTGCCTCTGACGTGGAGATCACCATTGCACCAACTCTCCTGGGAACACTTCACGCTCTGCTTTGCTAGGCAATCAAGTGGGATTTTAATACCTGGTTTACTGCAGTTGCTGGAATAGATGCATGAATGGAGAGCAACATTTTGAGTCAGAAATCAAGATGGAAACAGACATCAAGAGAAGAATGCATGGGGTTCCCACTTGGAGAGTCTGGAGGACTGTGCTTGTGGACAGGACAGTGGACCCCCCTCCATCTGGATGCACTGTCAGCCTGAAATCTGCTTGCAGAATATTAAATGCAGCGTTAATATGTTAAACTGCAATTGTCCGGTAACTGCAGAGCGCTTGGAGAGAGGAATGACAGACTGGATACGTTCAAACAAACAGGAGCGGGAGCCAGGAGGAAGTATTTGGGGAGAAGAGGGAATTAGCAAGTGCTGTAGAACTGCGTCACTGCAATGTAACTCTAACTCTTCTAAATACTATGCAAATCCATCGACACTATATACTTCCTGTAACCGTGAAACCACTGACTTTTTTTTCCTTGTTAGACAGTAGTTAACTGTTATGAAAAGAGAATTACAGAGAATCAAATGCACAGTACATGCCTCTATCTAAAGACATAGTAATACTACTAACAATTCACGACATTCTGCAATATATACAGGTTTTTCCATTAACATGCCCCGCAACATGCAGGGCGGATGTTTGGCACCACCACATTCCTGCACCTCCAGGTTGGTAAAGGTCACTTCCCAAGAGCCTCAGGTCACAGAGGAGAAAAGTTCCCGGCGCCCTCAGGTGTTTGCCAGCCCTCCTTCCTTGACAACAGAGAATCCTTTCATAAAACACATTCATTTTATGTTTCAATATTTTTATGCTTCATTGGCCTATTTAGAAATTGGAAAATCTTACATCCCCTCTTGAGAAATCTGGCAGGCATGTTTGGCTCATGCTGGGAAAGCAAAAACACTGGCAAACCCTTCAGCCTTTGCTAAAATCTAAAATGGACAGTCCAAGTGCTAAAGGCATTTTGAACACCCTTTGGGAATGCTGGGGAATCAAGCATAAAAGAGTTAAGACCTAGGGAAGGTTAATTTTTTTTTTTTCCACAGCAAACTCTGAGGTGCAAGGGTGACTTCCAGACCAACAGTACAGTTCCCCAAAATAGTAGGTAGGTCAGGTTTTTAGGGTAATGCAGAATAGAGAAGCCAAGACTTTTGTCCTTTCAGATTTTTGAGTCCCACCTACATACTTGTCAAATGGAGAGTAAATGTAGCAGCAGCTCTGAAAAATTGTTGTTGAGTGCAGTAAGTGAATGCCACGAGCAGTATTTACCTATTCTTCAGCAATCCACGTCATCAAATATGCTCTGGAAAATGTTCAATTCCTTCGGTGATGAGGAGCAGAGCTGCTGGAGCAGGAGCACATGGCCAGTGCTGTAGATGTGGGAAGGGTGAGAACAGGGATAGGATTTGCAAAGAAGCTCTTAGGATGGCTTGGAAAAGAACTGCTGACAGTAGAGATTCCCCTGCCAGCCAGGGCTCAAAATGGATATTTGTATACACATAGCATCTTATACAACCCAAGATAATGGAAATGTCCCATGAAATGTTTATCACATTTTTTAGAGAAACACCTGGTGAAGATGCTCCACTGTATGAAGAACAATTCTAGTGTTGAACTAGTGGAAAAAAATGGAGAAATGCCCTTGAAAGACTGAAAGTTTCCATAACCGCATTGCTTTATAGCTGCATTAACCGTAGTGCACTACAAAAAGTATTAAATGAGCATGGAAGAAGGGTTCAGATCTTGAGCTGATTAAACATTTCTGTAGTTTGTAAAATTTGCATTTTGCTTCCTGCTAAAAAATCTCAGGAGTTTGCAGGCATAAAATGGAATATTAAGGTTCTGCCTAAAATCCTTTAAGCACCACGAGTGTTCATCCATAGACTTAATTTGGACCATATGAACCTCATGAGTCATTTTCAAGTGATCAGAAGGTAAATGTTCAAGAGCAAGAGATAGCAAAATATAGCTAGTGCTGTACTACAAGCCTTGCACAGTATATGCAACAGAGTGCCAGGAATATCCAGTCCTGCCCAGTTGTTATCAGGCTGTTAAGCTGATATATAAAAGAGAGTGAGAAGTGTTGTCACTTGCAGCAGGGATCAACAGGGCTGACTGAGCTCCATAGCAGCGACTATAAGTAGGACAGTCAGTGTCATTTTAAAGGAAGTTTTAAAAACAGAATAGAAGATAGGAAAGAAGGGAAAAAGCAGAAAAGAACTTCCCTGCAAGCATTTAGTCCTTCCCCAATGCTCATGGTGGGGAAAAGCTAAATGTGACCAGTCACAGAGGCCCTATAAGAACAGGCTGGTCTTTCGATGAAACAAACACTCACCTGGTTCAAGGAGTGCCCACCTGAGGCAAACTGTTTGCAAGGGGAGGGGGATTAGGCCAATGGATGGTTGTTTTGGGTCTCCCGTTAAAGCTCAACCCCTGTGCTGCAGTTGACCTAGAAAAGCAGGGGGATGGCAATCAAAGAGCTTCCAGTCAGTAGATGCTTGTAAGAGACAAGCCTTGCCAGCATGCAGTGATGCTAACTGGCTGCCTTCTTGTGGCTTTTGGCAGCCCCAGTAATTGCAGACAGCGTCTGAGAAAGTCATAGTGACTGAGCTTGCCACTCTTCTTGAAGCTGTCACTCCAAGTTGGGTGTGAGGCCAAGCTGTGTGGCCAGAGCCCTGTGTGGGTGTGAGAAGCTGGTCCTGTCTTTTGTCAGCCTAAATGTGCTCTTTGGAGACGCAGCTCCAATTTTTATTGCTTCCAGCCTGGTATTTCTCACTGCTCCAATGACTATTTTTAAGGAAAATGTTATTCACATGTATTAGTTACAAAGAAAAGACTGTAAAGTCCAAACCACTCAGGTTAGTAGCATTGTCACTGGCACACTCCAGAGCTTAAGGCACATCTGAGTCATTACCATCAGCTAAATGAGTCTAATATTCTTAATGAGGGAGTGTTGCATTTTGCAAATGTTAAGGCTTTTAATGGAAGAACCCGTCTAGTGTGAGTGCATCTCTGGGGGTACCACAGCACCATACTTTCACATATGAACTGCAAACCAGAGATTTGGGTGCTGCAGGAGATCCTGGTGAGGCCCTGGCAGTGACCCACGTTGTGAACAATCTGTATGACACCACTGAAGGGCTTGTTTGAAGACAAAAGTCTCCAGGCTGCATACAGCTGCAACTGCATCTGTGCCCATTGCTAGAAGGTATCAAAGTGCTTGAACACTCTGGGGTGCCTCAGGTCTGGAGAGTGCACAAGCACTTTACATTGCTTAGAAGTGGGTGGGAACTCCAGAGGAGTGAAACTGGACCCATCGTTCCTACCCTGTAGCTGTAGCCACCCTTCCTTCTGCCTGTCCAGGACCATGTCCCAGAGGGACTAGTTTTGGAAACCTGACAATGTAAGGGACCCCAGGTGTTGTTCAGAGGAAAGGTTTGACTCTTAAGCTGTCATGAAAGCCTGCCTATGCCGGAAATTCTATCACATATGTTCCCAGGTTACTTTGGTGACCAGTTGTCTGGACTGAGCTGTGTTCACTGGGAACAGCTTCAGTTTTCTTTGTGTCTTTGATAGGTGATGAAGAGCTGGGTGCTCCCCATCCCATCAATGCCCTCAGCGACCCTTTTTCCCAGTTGTCTGTGTGCTCTGAATCCGGACTTGCTCCTAGACAATTGCGGGCAAGAGCAGGGAAGCAGCATGAGCCAGGGTGGGCTAAGCCTGCCACTGAGACAAAATGAATAATTGCAGCTCCTAGACCCACGCTGTTCTCAACCAGTTCATTCCACCTCTCTGTTTCTTTCTTAGCTGGGCCTTACACCAAGAGCCCCAAAGAAAGTCAAGAATGGTGATTCATGGTTTCAGAAGTGGTGTATAACTCCAAGGAGCTACACTGCATCCTCCACCACCAGTGCTCCCATTTGTCACAATCAGCTGGTAAGTGTGCACAACCTCATGCTGAGCAGTCAAGCAGGAAGGGGTAGCAAAAAAGTTCTCCCCACTTTTAGTAGACTCTTACTCCGTCAAGGTTTGGTGTGCTCCAGAAAATGGATTCAAACTGGGATTTCTGGGAACAGATCCTCTCCCTTCCCGGAAGTCCAGTATGTGTAGTTTGTCCCAAAACTCTGCTAAAACTTATCTACCTTGAGCCATACACTGAGTTATTTGAGACTATTTGCATCACTCCCAACCTCTCCAAGGTTCTCTTGCTTTTTTCACAGTTTTCCTTACTACTGTGCTCCTCTTCTCTGCTCTGCAGCCCTTCGCTGTTCAAATCTTCCCTCCGGACCACTCTGCCCTCTCTTATTCCTCTGCCTCACATATCTCTGCTCCCGCAAGCTCACCCATACTGTCCATGTATGCTTTTGGGCTCCCCTTTCCCCCTGCACCCTGGGCTCGCTTGTGTATCCCCAAGATAACTACACCTCCCCATGCCACTCTACCTGTCCCTACTCCCCAGGCTCTCCCTAATTCCCTGCCTGGCTTTCTAAGAAGATGTCCCCTCCCTCTGCCTTTCTAGGCTCATTCTCCTCTAGCTATAAGCAGCCTGCCAGCTTCTTAGAGGCTTTCATTTCCAGAAACATCCAGCCAGTGGAAGACTATTGCCATCTTGGCTGAGGACTGGCTCAGTCCAAAGTTACTGGGAGTGACTGCTCTGTTGGTCAAGAGTCAGGAGTCTGATAGAGAATGTTAGAAGATGGAGCCATTTTGGATAGTGTTGATTTGTGTCAGCAGATCCTGAGGGAAAAATATCACTATGGGATAATTCAAGCCTCATTAGACATGGTTGTACATTGCGTGTCCTCTCTTGTTCTTTTCTTGGGCTACCTGCTTTTTCCTGAAGCTTGTTCAGCCTTTCCTCTGTCTTTGATGATCTTTGCTTTTCTTTTTTCTTACCACTTCTTTCTCCCTGGTGTTCAGGTTATAATGAGGGGTAAATTAATTAAATTGAAAACAAATGAAAAATAATGAGTCTCAAAACACATCCTCAAGACAATGTCCAATGACAAGTATAGAAAAAGCTGATCTTGAAGTGACTGTACAAATCAGAGAAAGAATCAAAAACAAACTGCATGTGAAACTGCAAACAAGGCAGAGGGGGGAGCAAAAGGAAAATGCATGACAAATCCACATGAAGTGTCCCAGACAGCTTTTGTCTGCACAGAAATGGTTTTATGGGATTCTCTGCAGAAAAAGGAACAAAAAAATTAAGGAGTTGGGTTCAAAAGATCAAGTTGCATTTTCATTGATCTCAGACTTGTAAGAGCTGCCCCATCAATCACAGTTGCTTAAAAATTCCTGTTAATGGCCTCAAGTGCTGAGTCTGCCCATATGGTTCATCTTTGTAACATTTGGGCATCTCCCTGGGAGCAGTGTAAGATCTGTCAGTGTCAGAGCCAGATACTCTGCGCTCATCTCTAGATTCCTGCAAGTGGTGTAAGGAAAATACTACCACTACAAGACTGAGTGGCTCCATTTGATCCAGGACAAAAGTAGCAGCAGAAGACAAGAAAAGAATAAAAACCAAATGATTTGGCTTTCAGAGATACCGGGGACAACTGCAAATCTGGGTAAAAATCACAGCATGTAGTCCAGGAGGTGTATGGGACAGCTTCAAGCCAAGGTGCTGTATGGCATTGCACAGAAATAAACACCTGTTTGTTCTTAAGGAGCTGAGAAGAACGTGGTTGGTGGAGACTTTCAGACTGGAAAGGAAAATTAAGAGGAGAATCCCCTAAGATTATACTGAATTCTGTGATTAACACCATGGATGGAAATCTTGTCAGGTACAGCCCGAGCTTGTCCTGTCCTGAGCAACAAAGTCAGCATGGTGGTAAATCACTGAATGGTGAATTTTAGACAGAGCTTTGCAGGTGTACAGACAGGAGCTGTGATTCTCACTGATAGCTGACTCATGCCCATGGGCGGCAGATGTGCTTTTAACTGAGCTGAAGACTTTGGCTGCAGACTTTGGCATATGGACATCCGTATTAGTACGGACAGAATATTAGGAATGTGCTTGATGCTGAGCACATGTTTAAGACTTTCCCCTATTTCAGAGGACTATCCCATCTAGCCAAACTGACTCCACACCCTTAATGCCATCAGTTCTCCTTGGAGACAATTCAGATCCAGAGCCAAAATTCAACAAAAAAATCTGTCTCTCTAACAGGCACCATTTTTTCTTTGCAGTAAGTTCTCCTTCTTTCTTGCATCAGAGAAATTGTCATGAAGACACGGTTTTGAACTGGACCTTCAACTCAAGTCCACATTGTACTTAAGTAGCAACAAAATAACTCAGAAATGTACACTGAAAATATTGTGCTTCAGCCTGACTTTGGTAAGAGTTAGAGCATTCACTTTGCCACCGTTGTCCCAGAGGTTGTGACAGGGCAAGCAGGAGTCATCGAAACAGCCAGGAGGTCTTTTGCATTTGCACTGTCTTTCTGCAGAGAAACCTGCGAGGAGAGAAGAACACTCACAATCCCTACTCCCCTCATACTATCAATTTGCCCCTAAATGGGTCACAATTTATTAAAAAAGGGGAAATACCTGTAGCTAAACAAGACCAATGCAGTGTCAGAGGGTGATCGCTTTCTCTCCAGGTGGGCTGAGAACTACATGGGGCGCAAAGCGTGGGTGCTGCTCACACTGGGCCAGGGCTGAACAAAGGTCCACCTCCTGAGGCCTGAGCAGAGGTGGTACAAGTAATGCTGTGAGAAAAGTCATTCGCCGCAGAAGCAGGAGCAGAGCTGAGATGTCAACGGCGTCAGCCCTTGCTCTTCAGAGACCCAGCCTGCCGGAGCAAAGCGCTTGCAAGCAGGATGAAAGTTGAACTTGTTGAACTGAGGTCTGCCACATGCTGCACATGCAGGGACCCTCTCCTGCTCCTCACCTGTCCTACACACACGTGCACGCATGCATGCACAACTCCTTTACAAGCTCTTCACAAGCAACAATGCTGAATTTCAGTGCGCATTCACTATTTCACACGTTTTCATCTGGTCTCCTTTTCTTCAAGTGCTTATGCATGAAATTTTTGAGGGGACAAGAAAGGTTGCCTGCATTTTCCGGCTGTCTTTTTCTTGATGGTTCTACAAAGTTTCTCTCTTTGTAGCTTCGAGAAACCACTCTGATTATTTTCCCTTGGCCAGTTTGATCCTGCTTTGTGCTCGCAGGAGCAAGAATCGGTGGCTGCCTCAGAATCCCGGCAAGATGCCATAGTCTGGGAGATGAGAAATGGTGACCTCATGAATAGAGGGAAGGAAAAGAGGGGGCGAGACTGAATTTTTGGTTTTCTACATTTAAATCCCATCAGGCTTTGTGTTTTCATTTCAAATTCTTTCCAAAATACTGTATCTATTTTCCTTCAAGATACTATGACCGAAATTACTTTACGCTTTGCCTCCACGGATTATTTTTCTAAATAGAAAGAAATTACTTGTCTTCAAAAGGTTTTAAAACTCACCCAACAAAAAGCACCCAGAAATAAAACAAAAATGGGAAGACGTGAGTGCTGTAGGAACAGGCAAGTCAAAAAAGAGTTAAAGTTCTTTAAACATGGCCAAGCTAAATAAGACCTGGAGGGACACATGGTTCTCCCCCCAGCACCCTCTGAACTCTGGGGTGTGGGCTTGTGAAATGCCTGGGAGGCAAAGTTGGCCCCCATTGTGTCTTGTTTAATTTGGCTGCTTGAAATACTCACTTTTTTTTGTAATTTGGCTCTTCTTACAGCTCTCACACCTTCCTTTAACGTAAATGTCCTTTACATTTTCAACATGCCTTTCCCCCAGCCCTCCATACCATACTGTTTGGACAACTGTCTCTTTTTCTCTGTGCACCTACACAAGGCTGCTGGCACAGGGCTGTGTTTGTCCGCACACAGTGGGGAGAGTAAAACCAAACTGAGGAGCACCGTCGGCACAAGTACTGTGTTTCCAGGGGTGCACGTTTCAGCTCTGCGTGCTGGTAAGGAGCCGTCAGCTGTGCCCTGGAGATTTCTGCTGGCCAGCAGCAGGACTGCTCTGGAGCAGCTTGCAATAGTCAAGTGTTGCCGCCTGTGCAACCCACAGCCTTTGCAGCCTCAGCGAGAAACTCTTCCACTGCTGCCTTGCCATGGGTCGGTGATAAAATACTAAGCTTGGTCCCACTAAGCCTGAATGTCTGGGTGATTTGCAACAGCGACATTAGAAATACAGCTCAGACTACCTATGCTTGGTGGTGTCAGTCATCACACAGCACGCTATTCCT
>NW_010542258.1:147992-156502 GCF_000687285.1 Phaethon lepturus
CCCATCTGACTTAAATGCTGAAAGTATAAATGGAGCAACACTGCTTTTAATGTAGAACCAAATTGGCAAAGATGGAGGCTTTTGTCATCGCTTCTACCAGTGATTACAGTTTTGCAAAAAATGGAGCAGAGACTGGTGTAGGGTATGCATAGTCAAGCAAAAGTCTTTTGTTCAGTTTACTGGTATGTAAGATTGGGCTATACTGCCTTGACCAGCAAGGGGGGTGTGGGGATTACTTCGTTAAAATCTCTAGAGTGCCTTGGCCATGGAAAGCAGACGATAAATTTTCAAATACTATCGCAAAGAGGAGGTTGTAGGTATTTTTCTGGCTATATAAAGCAGCAAAAATTATCTTAAAAATTAATCAACATAAAATAGGAAAACCTAAAATTACATCTTATTCCTATATGAAAGTCTTTATTTAGACATAAATGCTCAACAGCTTTCCTGAAAAGCAGTCAACTCCTTCTCACGCTGAAGGACATTCAGTCTGTACTTGCAGCATTAGAAATGTGTTCACCCTAAAGTATATACCTGTCTGAAAGGGCAAGGCCCAAACTGGGTGAGAAAAATGCAGGAACAGAAGAAATGCCAGCTCTTGAGACGACACCAGAAGGTTGTGGGAGCACATCCGTTCATGTCACTGCAGACTCTCTTTCAGGGGCTGCTGGGTCAGGGGACACCGTGTCCGTAGACAGCATCGAGGACAGAACTTAAATTCTTTCCTCTGTACACCACCAAAATAGTCCTAGAAAAGAGGCTCCTGTTGCAACGTCTCTTCAGGGATTGAACACCAGCATCCAACAATGTTTTTCTTTCTGTTATTGCTGTGCAAAAAATAAAGAAAAAAAGATCCAGAAGGAAATCTGAAAAAGTGCAGTGAGAAGCCAGTGGTGCCAGGAAATGGAAATAGATGGTTGGACACTTTGGGATTGTTACAGGCAGCTCTGATTCAGTGAGATTTGTTGGGCTGCCGCTTTACTGGCCTGGGACATACATTAGAAAATGATATTTAGAAATCATAAATAATCTCATTATATTGCAGCTGTTAGCATTCTGGGAAACATGGATAAAAGTAGTGGAGAACTGAATTAAAGAACCCCCCAGTGGCACAATTGTGGCAACAGCTGAAGGGAGAAAAAAACATAGATATTATGGATGGATGAACCTAGAGAATTTTTTAGGTTTGGATTCAAGCTCAATTGAAATTGTGAATTCCCTGCTTGCCTTGTAGGGGCAACTCATGGATGCTGTATGTTGTTCCTTCTGTTGTAGAACTGTTGGACTTAGAAATGGAAAATAGCATTAGCACTGGGCATGTAGTCCACAGCCCACCCAGGACTGCTCCTGCAGGACTTTCCGAGCTTTAGTGCTGTGACTCTGTGCCACGGCTAAATTCAGCTTGTCAAGCTACTTTACTTGACATTCCCCTTGAATTTCCCTTTTCCTGATGTATCTTCTCTTCACAACATGTTGTATTAAATTCTTGCTGAAACTCGGTGTCAAGGAGTGTCAAAGTGAACATAGATCACATTGATTTTTATATAGCTATGGCCCCATTTCACAGAAACTGTTCATTGATGCCAATACAATGAACACTGAATAGTCCACCAGCTTAGACCTGAAAGAGATGGACATTGGCAGATCGCCTCACATTAGGTATCACGGCACGCTCATATGCTCACAATGTGAATATGACCTGGATATTAGAAAGGAGGAGGCAAAGAACTAATGCTATATGACAGCTAAGCCTCGCTCCCTCTCTCTCCCCCTCTTCCTTTTTACTATTTATAAGCCTTAGCTGACAGCTTGAACTATGGTCACGTTAGACAGATGTTTCCAGCCTTACATTTCTCCTGTGCCATTGCAGAACCTCCCCACCCTGTCCTGTGTGGTGGAAAACACAGACCCCAGAATTATTTAGTTCCCCAATTTGGATTTCTGCATGACCTAATACAGGAGCCAGGGTCTTCATTTTTCAACAGAAAGCACGTATGATAAATCACATATCACTATTAAACAGGTTTTTAACTCCAGAAGTTCTTTGAATGAGACTGTTTCCTTTCCCAGATCATGGCAATGATGGAAAATGCTTCCCAAGTCCCCTGTTATAGGGACAGACAGCTGAGATAATAACCCCTAACACTTCATGGTGTTTGAGTCACCCTGGAAATAAATAAAGAACAATTAGGTGTAGTATAAAACCACTTATGTTTGTATACAGACAATGTAACAAATTTTATGTGCTTTTAATTTCAAATGTTTACTGTTTAGTTGCCTGATACGTTTAATATCTAGAAACAGTGTATACAATAGTGTATACAATAGTGTATACAGTGTAAACAACAAATGTAATACAGCACATTTTATGTTTAAGAAGTGAATAAGTTTCCTTTCAAAGGCTGATTTTTTAGGTTGATCTGATTTTCATCTTTGTGGTCAGAGGCTAGAGCATCGCAAGCTCCTGTGGCCAGATTCAAGTTCTCCACCCAAGAAGGAGGGCAGTTTACTACTTATTATCCAAAAGTACCTGAGTTATTCACAAAACATCTTTACAGACTCTATGTTGTCCCTTTTGCTACATGTTCATGGCCAGTTCTTTCTTATTTTGGATGTGTGCACTTTATTTTTCATTTTTATGTAGTTTTTTTCAGGCTAACTTAACCATCTTTTATATACTCTTTTATTCTTTTTACTTTTTTCCCCCAGTTAACCAAGTTTTTTGTTGGTTTCCTCTGCTCTTCTGCAAAACTTGAGACTGCTCACCACTTTGTAATGTTCACAGAGTTAGGAGTTGGAGTATTTTATGGGTAATACTACAGCTGTAGGAACTGATGTAACAAAACTGAGTGCAATACTGTATAGAAGTGGAAGTGATTTTTATTTAGTTTTCTAAAAAACATGAGACTGCCAATGTACACATGGGACTTACAAGCTCCAAATATATGTCTCCAAGTATTCTGGGCAGAATCATTTGCACGCAATGGGAGATCACCATAAAACCTTCACTTCATCTTCTGGCTTTCTTTTCACTGATGGTAATGAATTGGTTTTTAGATGGGTCTTTTATGCATTTCAGGAGTCGCAGGTACTGAGATTTCACCTTGGGATCTTGGTTAATTGCCCATCGTAAACCTTGGGTGACATTACTGCACACCGTCTTCTCCATCCTCGTTTCGTGTAGCTTGCTGTTAAATCTTGGCTTCTTGTTGGGATTGCAGGAAGAGAAACAGCACACACAGTGTGCTGTAGCCTTTTTGCCATCCTCCCGTAACTGGATTGCAGGTTTTCTGCTGTTGAGTCATCTGTGCTGTGATTTTGGTGAAAGCAACACATTCCTCAGTGTTTACCAGTTTTGCTGCTGTTGGCCATGCCCCTGGCTATCATGTTGACCATGCCCCTGGTACAGGCCATTCTTTGAATCTTTGCTCTTCTGTTCCTCTGGTGCTTTTACTCACGCACATCTGCATTCATACTTCTAACTAATCTTAATATTTCTGTATACAGACCTCTGCATAGCAACATAATATAAACCATGGAGTACAATGCTGGCCCTGGTTTGGAAGGTTGGCAGTCTGTACTTAAGTTTATGCTGGGTTAATTGCACTGCAACTGGTTCCAGCTTTACTGGGAGAGGCAGATGCAGGTAATTACATTGTCCCCAATCATTAGACCACATTATTTATATAACGTATCAAACTGACTGCAGTTTTCCTTTGTGCCTGTTCCTGTGCCAGTTACACCAGCTTAAAATGCAACTGTATTAATGAGCGATTACCTGACTGCACAGTAAGGGAAATGCTATAAACCAGCCGAGGTAGGGGAGGAACTTGAGGCCATGTCACCCCTCCCAGCCCCCCGGGGCACCTCTGATTCTTACAAAGGAGACGCTGGGAAGGCGGTGAGCACTGCAGCATGTCCCAGGGCTGTCATCTGTGTAGTTTGGAGGGAAAAACCCTTCCCAGGCACAAGCACCTTCACTGAGGATGACTACAGGCAGCCTGTCTTTGTGGCTGAGCCAGCACCACCCTCCCCGTCACCCTCAGAGAAGGTCTGATGCTCTCCGCTCGCAGCCCCGCTCGGGCCAGCCCCGCATCTCTGCAGTGCTGCCGCATCCAGTCACCTGGAAAATAGTGCCCCGAGGTGTGTACGGTGCTGGGTGCTCGAGGGGAGACGTGGCCTAGCAGAGCCTTGGGCTGCTTGTGAAAGCATCCAAGAAGAGCCTGCAGAAGTCCCCTTATCTCAGCAGAGAAGGGCATTATCCAGCTGAATGTCAGAGGTTCCAAAATGCTCAGCAAATTTAGAACATTACTGGGATAAGAACAGCATCTGTAGGGACTTCAACCAGTGTAAAATTACACAGGCGCCTAATCCTTCTCCCCCATAGCATGCAATGACTTCCACATTGAGTCAGAAAAATAGACGAGCTCAGTGCTCCGGAGATAAATTATTGCAGTTAACCCTACTGTGGAGGTCTATGGGTCCTCCCTCAACCAGCCGATGCCGACCACTGTCCAGAACAGAAGCCATGCTCACCACTGGGCAGTCGCAACACGAGAGCGTGCAGCCATGTGAACTGCTCTTTTCCAGTCTAGTCCTCCATTCAGGCAGGCTAGAATTACTGGAGAGTTTTATTGTAGAAAGCAGATAATATTTATAGAGATGTGCTCCATACACTGCTCCTGCCATTTGTGGTCGTGTTACTCTTCGGGGGTGATAAGCAACAGTTACTGACATGGAAAAACAACCCTTGAAAAGAGTTCCAGGGATTTTAGCTGTATTCTATACAGTTTCCTAGACAGCAATTACAGACAAATTAGAAGGAGCAGTCAGAAAACTGAGTGAGCCTCTTTTCCAGCATTTTTGTGGGTCAGCAGCAGGTTACACAAACCCCTCCCAGTAGACCAACAGACAAGCTCTCAGAAATGGTCCCACCAGTGGACTCAAAATGCTGGATTACAGACCTGGCCAAAATGCCTGGTTCTGCAGACTGGTTCTCTAAGGAAGAAACGGTGCTGGAGGGGTCAGATGTTCCTTGGACGGGAACTGGCTTATTTATAGCAAATTACCCCTTGGCCACACCAGCACCCTCCTCACAAAGTTCTGTCACCGCTTTTATAGCTGCATTTCGAGTGTATCTGTAGCATGTAATTGGCATGCTCAGGCATTCCTCTGCCCAGTCCTTGGGTGCACTTTCATGGTGTTGATGTTTTGTGCAATGCCCAACAAGCAACATCCAGCAAAAGTCATCTGCTAGAGCTCGTCTAACATGGGATGTGCACTCTGCGTCAATGCGCGGAGCGGGGGGGGGAATTCTGAACACTTCTTTTTTTTTTTTAATGGCAAATGACGATCTGTCAGCCCTCACTAGCATCATTAAAGCTTCACCCACTATGCAGTCAATCAGCCACACTAGCAGATCACCTACCGTAACTTTTGCTGTAGTATATTTAACATGTCACAGGCTGTGAACCTAATTTGTACCTATGTTTGTGCCCCCAGCATTTTGCTTTAGCACATAGTACTTACATTCCCTCCAAGAACACGATGTTGCACTGGAGTACTGAGCTGCAGTGACTGTGGTCACGGTAATATTTATGTCCTGTGCCTGTCAGTGCGTTAAGGAATGGAGCTAAATAAACTTTGCAAAGCTGACAAACCTGCTCTGATTATTTTTGCCCCATCCTTTCCATTTGTGTAACAAGCTGCCAGGTTTGTGTTTGGAACAGCCTGTGCTGCAAGATGAGGGATCTCCTATCATCAAGACTTCTGCTACCCTTCCTGGCATTTGGATTGGGCTTTTTAAAAAGGGTGCTTCTTCAAAGAGGTACATGATGTTTCACCTTTTAAATTTGCAGCATCTAACTGGGAGATACAGAGACTTCTCTTCTCCTGGACAGGAAGCCAGAAGCCTGCATGGGCTAAGAGCAGATGGGTCAGCCCAGAAGTGGTGGAGTGAAGACCCCCTGGTTTCTGCAGCTCTTGGTAGATCCTCTGGTGTCTAATAACCTGCATACGCCAGATGAAACTTGGGGGTGGGGGGAGGCATGCATGCAGCATACTTGTTCCTTCTGTGGCTTCTTTAAATGAGGAGATGTCACACAGTGGCCTTCCCTGCATTGGGAAAATGAGTAAGGGCCCTGTCCTCCTCCCCTGTCTCTTCTAAAGAAACACATGGACACTTAGATCTTTGTGACTGTGACCACACTATCAAAGTTGCTTAAAGTTGGCCAAAGGATTCAAATGTTCCTGGTTAAGCAGGGAAGGAAGGAAGGAGAGAGAAACCACACAGCTGCCTCCTCTCCCCTCACACACATGTTCTTTGCAAATGAGCAGTCAAAGGATCCCCTGGATGAGAGCGTGACCATGCCAGGAGGGCTCTCAGGCCCTGTGGTTAGGGCAGACACCCAAGGAAAGAGAGTCTTCCAGGGGTGGCTGCTGTGTGTAGGCCCGGGCCGCTCACCAGGCGAGCTGGTCCCAAGCAGATCTCCCAGACTGGCACCGGTGCATCTCTCCCGGTGTCCATTGCCATTGCCTGTTCTCTGGGAAGCCTCAGTAAAAAGCAGCAAATGGCTCAGAGCCTTGTGTCCCTGCAGGGGTGGCAGGGAGAGAATAGCCATTGCTGTACACAAGATACCTCTGTCGTGTCTGGGTTCACTTCAAATTCAATGCCCACATCATGTTTTTGCAGGGGTGTCAAGGCCTTAAGCAGATTGTCTGCTCAGGGGAGTGTTATCCTTGGAGGATTTCGGCTGTGCACCTAACTGAACACTAAATAAATAATTTTAAACTGCTTTAGCCTGTTGTTTTTGATACCGCCCTCCAAACACTGCTCTGCTTTTGCTTTGCACAATGACAACCAAGTAAAAAGTTGGAGGTTTTTCCCATTTCACGGTTAGCTTTTTTTTAATGGTCATAGACTGTCAGTGTAACTTTCACACCAAATCATATTTGTGGACTTAGAACTTTACATCTTAGGACAGGGAAGCCTCTGCCAGTTTTTTTACTGTTCTTTTTCAGTCTTGATCCTGAATATTCTGATCCTGAATCAACAAAACAAACATATGCTAAGATGAAGGAATAACATTCTAGCTAACTAAGCTCTCTAATTTTATATATGTGCCACATAAGAGCTAAATAAATAATATTGTCAATTAATATGGTCAATAAATGCTCACCGTAAGGTCAGTAATTTTCATACTGAAGGCAACTGGATGGAGTAACATCATCACAATATGCTGAAGAGCTTGTTGGATCAGGGACGGGGTGCTCAATACCTTGAAGGATCATATTGCTGAAGAGTCTGGTGGTGACAATTTCAAAGCTCTTCCCCACGGAATGGAGAGCATGGAAACTGGGATTCCAGTTCTTCACACTAATATTGAAGGTTGGGCCCTACATCTGTCTTTTGCTTTCTTCAGTGACTGTTTCCAAAGATTATTTTTGATGAAATTAATTTTTCATTTTAATCAAGATTAGAAACATATGTTTTGATACTGAGAATTATTTTGATCTTATTGAATCACATTCTCAGCTGAAATACATATTCACTCACAAAGAATTAAATGGAATAAGTAAGAAAGAGCAATCTAATGTAAATAGCCAGCAGAAGGAAATATTGGATCACACAACATACTATTAACCTGTAGAAATTGTTGCTGTAGGATGGAGTCAAACCCAAAAGCACAGCAAACCTCAAAGCACAGATTGAAGAGTATGTTGAAAGATTCTGAAAGGACTTTAGAAAGTCTATAAAACTTCATGCTTCAAGATTAAACCAATAATTAATTATTAGGGGTAAACAGAAGACAACAAATGGAGGAAGAGATTCCTTCCATCTGTGTCCCTCCAACCCTTTTTGTCAGCATCCACAGCTAGATACAATAAAAGAGTCAGACAGACTAGGCACAGAACTGGGTATGGTACCGGTATATTTATCTTCCCCTGTAAAAAAAAAGTAAGAAATGCTTGCAGAGTTTATCTTTCAAGGTCTTCCTACCTTCTTGGTGCTTTTTTAATTCAGAAAAAAAAAAGTTTATTGGCACAAGGAAAGCTGTAAACTCTGCAGCCATAACTCACAGCCAGCTTTGTGGAGGTTTCAGCTTCCAGACTGTTTTCAGTGTTAATGTTTAAATCTTATATTAGAAATATAGTGCAAATGAAAAACTGACACCTACCCCAAAACAATATTTAAAAATGAGAAACAAATTATACTCTTACTTCAAAGTATTATTTTCTATATTGACTGTGAAATATTATTCTGAAGAGCTTTTTATAAGACTTTAACAATCAAAATAACAACTTTAGCTGTCCATAAGACACACTTCCTGTGAAGGCAGGCACCTTACAGATCCCAAGCACTGAATTTTTAAAATTTCTTGAGAAGATGGAATTTTTATTTTTATTGTAATATTGCCTGGACTTCACAATTTAGCACTGTGTCTTCATTTCCTCTGTTGTGCAAACATGTGTGGCGGTATTTTGAAAATCACAGAATCACAGAATCACTA
>NW_010542259.1:0-1370 GCF_000687285.1 Phaethon lepturus
GCCGGTCGGTGCCCCGCGAGCTCCCGGAACGGGCTTGGAAATTCTCTGTCCTGGAGCTCGCAAAGTTTCCTGGCTCCCGCAGTCCGATTTTCCAGGAAAGGGGACAAGCTAAACCCTCCAACGGTTCGGTTTGCTATTTTTCTTGAAATTAAGGTTTCAAAATAATGCCAACGGTGTCAAACGTTACCCCTCCCTGGGGGAATATGCGACAGGAGCCGGAAACATGTCACAGTGCACGTTTACCTGAGAATTTCATTAAATTAAAAAGGGCAGTGAAGAAGAAAGCCTCTGACTGTTTTAACCAGATAGGATAGATTCTCTTTTTCTCCCCGCTTTGGCCTGTTAGTTTCAGAAACATCAGCAGTGCTGACGATTTAGTCATCTGTGTTCTGCGGGCTTTAATGGGATGCCAGCTCCTGATTTTATACGCAAGTTTCTTGATAGACTGCCTATTTCAGCAGAAATTACTGTTGTCAGCTTGGTGTTCGGGGTGTTAAAATCATCAATGTCACAATGTTCTAAATAGGTGATGCAAAATGTGACATCCAAAGAGAAGAACTCGGAGGGTGTAACATTTTCCAAAACCTTACCATAATTCAAATGCTACAGGATCTGCAGTGAAACGAAGCGGGGGGGGGGACACGACACACAACAAAACCTTTCTGTATTATAACGAATGAAATGCCACAATGGAGTTTGAAGGTGCAAATCAGGCTATAGCAAAACATGAGTGTGCATGCTTTCAACACCAAAATGACTTACTGGCTGCTAATTAAACCTCACTGCAAATGGGATTTCATTTTTATTTTTCGATGGAAAAAGTGGTTTTATTACATTTACTTGGCTGACAGCCAGGAATACAGCTCAATACGAATCAAGTAAAGTTAAAGGCCTTCTGCAGCAACATATGGTTTGTTTGGGAAGTATGAGTCATAAATGGAACCAGATGCAAAAAAAAAAAAAAAATGTTATGAGAAGGTAGCAACTGTCCTCAAGCAGATGCCGATATTGTTATTGCTGATGTTTCCACCTCGTTGTGAAAAATTTACACGTGCATATTAGTGAACAGTTTTTTCCAGCACGGACTGCCTGTTTCAAAGCCCTTCGATGGCATAGGTCCACTCGATCTGCTTATACAGCTAGTTCATACCTTACACAAGCTATTTTCTTCTTGTGACTTATCAAAACATGATTCCCAGTGTTGCTTGTTCCTCCCCCGGTTTCAGGGTGTTTCTTTACGCATCCAGGGCTGGCCTTTAGTTTGTTCTCCAAGTCCTGTGTAGGTGCAGTCTCCAGAAGTGTGTCCTTGCCCGGGAAGAAACCCTGTGGCCGCTTCGTGGCCGCAGCCTGCGCGCATACGCGACGAGGGT
>NW_010542259.1:1406-11479 GCF_000687285.1 Phaethon lepturus
AGCGCCAAGGAATGGCAACCGGCATGGGGAGGGGAGCCATCACGGGCGGCTTCTGCCAAGAGCTTCAGCTGCCTATAGCGAGGGGACGGTAAACGGGGGGGGACTGGAGTGGTGGACCGCGGGGTGGGGGCAGACCGGGGGCATTTCGGCACCATTAGCAGGGCTCCCAGCTCTTTGCCTGCAGGCCGCTGGCATTGCCGTCTGTCAAGGGCTTTCTGCAACCAGATAAAGGGCTACATGCCTGTGAACCCGTTGCTGTGTTGTGCACCCACAGCACAGGTGTGCTTCTAGCACACAGGCCCGTAAGTTTCTAAGAGTTTGACTCTTGAGCCCTAGATATGATTTTCTTTTTGCCAGAGTCTTGTGTCCGTATGGCACCCTGCTCCCCTTGCTGTTCTCCTAACTCCTCCAGCCCTTCACTCCCTGTTTACCACGCAGGGTGTCAAGAACTTTGTCAGAATTTAAGTTCGCAAGATCCCCTTCCTTCCCACGTAAAACCCCCCTCTAAAACAGGTAAGACAGGTCCTCTGGGGCTCCCTGCTGAGCAAAGCCTGGCTAGCCCTGGTCTGAAAGGAAATAATGTCTTACACACTCAAGTCTTGTAGAGGAAAATGGTCACGTACCCTTGGACAGTGACACAATCCACTCAGTGCAAGCAGGGAAGGTGCAAACACCAGTGATAGAGTAGGCTACAAATCAATCTCCTTCACCCAGTGGTGAACACCAGATGATGAGCAAACAGTGAACTCCCCACTGGAACATGGTGCCCTGCTGCACGTGTCCTCCCAGCCCCGGCTCTCCCTGCATCCCACTGCCGAGGCTCCTCCAGTGTGGGGCTGTTCGCACAGTCCAGGGCCCTGCCGTATCTCCTCGGAGGTGGAACCCTGCTCGGTGGTGGGCAAGCTCCTTGGAGAACTCGTGAGGCATCTGCTTTATGCTGTGCCCTCTTCCAGCAGGTTGTACAAGAGCTGCCCAGGTCCTTGTTCATGTCCTCCACTTGGAAAACTCAGTGCTTAAACCACAGCTTGAACCATTGCCCTTTTCTTGGCAGGCTTTTTTCATACTTAGAAAAAGGCTGTTGTATAAATGGTTGTGTGATCCCACAGCATCTCACTTTGTCTGATCCGCAAAGCTTAGTAAGTCCCCAGCCTCTCTCGGTGGAAATGCATTTGGAGTCAGTGTACATGGCTGTAGCCTGCCCAAAACGTCCAGCCACAGTCATATCAGCTCCAGCCTCACGCACTGGAGTTTAAGCTACTGCCCTGCTACCAGCTGTCCCGACATACGAGCAGGCTGGCTCAGCTGAAGAGGGGGAACCGGCTCAGCTCATAGCTCAGAGGTATGCTTACTCTCTCGTTATCTCAGTGAGAAGTCGAACTACAGGCAAACATTACCTCCCAGGGTTTGCGTTACGGCATACGTGCACTCCTTTGCACTTTAGGAATTCAGATTGCATATCTGGGTTGGAAATGTTATTTCCTTCTTTTGCACCTGGTTTCTGCTGGCGTCTGGGATCCTAATGATAGAGGAGAGTTGGCTGTCAGTAACTTTGAAACTGATACCACAGTCTGAACCTAAGGAGAGAGTTGCTATTAAGGCTGTTGCTTTGTATCCACAGAAATCCTCTGGGAAGGCAGAGGGAAGCTCAGGAGACTGCATGGCCTCTGGGATGAACAAGAATCTGTCACCTTGGTGGAGAACCCAGAGTTCAGCTGGACAATGAGACGTGTTGTGTAAGCTGAACGGATAAAAATGTATACCTGTGCTAAAAACAACACTGTAACACACAATGCTGCTTAAAAGCAGCGAGATTTTGCAATTCTTGCTCATGCTGATGACATCAATGGGATTACTTAAGTGAGCGGGTGTTTATTAACATGAATAAGGGCTCTGCTATGTAGCATTAAATGCACCCCAGTTGGGTTGGGGAGTTCATGTTCATGACTAATGCTTGGTGCTTGCTAAGAAGAGCTGGGAATGCCAGAAAAGGAGCTTCCAGCTCCTGGGGGGAAACGCTTTACTTTCTGTGCATTAATTGTACTTGCCTTGCTCATTGTGAAGGAAAAACAGCTCTCCAGCATACACTCCAAAGGCTTCCTACCTCAGGAAGAGCTGTGGGAGGTTTTGTGTGCAAATGCTCCATGAGAAGAAAAGACCGAGAGGACGGAAAAACTGTGTCTGTACCAAACTCCCACCGAGAGAAATTTGGGGGGGGGTTGTGTTGGTCCTACCAAGCTGGGAACTGTGCTTAACTTCACACACCCGGAGAGGCCCCATTGACTAAACATTTAAAATCATTGTATGGTTTGTGCCTTAACTTGTAAGGCAGATTTTGTCTGCCTCTTTGGCCAAGATTTTGCTTCAGACAGTGCATCCTTCCAAGCACAACACTTGTGGCAGTGTAACGGGTAACCCTATTTCTATAGCACAGGAAACCCAAGCAGTTGTTTCCACGTTCCCGGGTTAGATAACCCTCTACCATATGCTGGAGGCCAAATTTCCTCACGGAGCACGCTTTCCTGGCCCCTGGGGGAGACGTGAGCCTGTCCCTCATACGCGGGGAGGGCTTGGGAGCCCTCCGCTCCTGTGCAGCCCTCCAGAGTGCCTCATCTCTGCTGGTGTTGGTCCTATAACAGAGCTACTGCAATTTAATTCGACAGAGGATTTGGCTTTTAATTTTGAATGATTTTGATGAGCAGCTGGATGAAAAAAGCTGCCTGGAGCTGAGTTTTGCTTTGACTTTGTGAGGTTTCCAGGTGGGTACAAAATGTATTAACGGCAACCAAAACCAGATCTGTACTTTTGTGGACTAAATATATCTGTCCTTGGACCATACATGTCTTCAACAAACCATACAGGGCTGTATTTAAAAATCTATTTGTTTCCACTGCGCCGAATATAACATTGTGATGACGGTTGCTATCATAACCCTCGGTGCTGCAAATTCACGGTGTCACAGAAAGCTTAAGCTTTTTAAAAAATTTCCTGTTGTCTCAGTGGTACAATTTTTCACGGTTGTCCTTCGGCACCAGCCTAGTGACAGTTTACTGACAGCTGACAGTAAGGTACAAGAAAAACTGCACGTTTTCGAGTGTTCATTCACGTCAGCAGAGAAATCTGGCAACCATTCAGGGAGGCCTGCGGGGACCGAGCTCCAGGCTACAGACACCCAAGCCCGAGGAGGGCTCTGAAAACAGGGCAAGGCTCACAGTTTGCCAAGAGTCAGGGATGGGACATTTGTCTTTTTAAAGTGCAAGCTGATAACCAAAAGAGGGGCAGATAATAATAAACAAACCATCAAAAAAAAAAATCTAGGAAGTATTTCTTCTTATACCTATTACATGATCTTTTTATGATGTTCCCATTCAGACATCGGTCCCTCACAGGAACAATGGGATTACAACAGGTCTGTGTGTGAGACCAGGTTCAAACACCTAAACTTTCGAAGAGATATTCTAAGAGCAAGCTGTATGTGAGGGGTTGGCCGCTCTAGAGAATGGGGCCAGGCAAAATATTTGAAACCATCTTCTAATTTGGAGTGAATTGCTTTTTGGAAACTTTGGGTTTATTGAACGTTCCTGATAGACAGAGAAGTCAACAAGTAAGCATCCAAGCCTTTGTTCAGAATATTTAATTTAAGACTCTAACGATGGGTAGAATTCAGATTTCAAGTATAAAATGAGATATGTGGAATAGGAGTAAACTAGAAAATGCTGCCTTTATTTTTCTGTGTTCTGAGTGAGAAGATGCATTAATTTAGAACCAGTGTCATGGGTGTAAGTCATGGCTCTCTTACTAAGTGCTTCTTGATACCATGGGAGGATAGGTTGCTTCCATGGTATTGAACATTCATTTTGCTGGATCCTTCTCTGCATTGTACTTGTGGCACATTAATATCCAGTGGACTTGTGTGAGCCGAGCGAGGTATATTAGTCAGGACATACGGGAGAGATAAGTACTGTAATACTTTGCTGTGCTGACGGCAGCTGGTGTCTATGGCAGAGATGATGATTTGGGGAATCTAAGAACACTTTATGGGTTATGGATCTTGTACATTTGTGTGATATGGAAAACTCCATTTTATCAGAAGGCTGATCTTTGTGTTGCTACTACCTTTCACCCTCTGATTCGGACTAACATTCCTAGGAGGACCTGGCAAAGGGCTCGCAATGGTAGTTGGCAATACCATTGCAATGCGCTCATTCTGAGTAATAAGCTCGCTCCTGTCAAGTCAAACTGGTTCATCACTGCATAACCTGGTTTGGCAATGCAGTCACCTGGCAAGGTTACTGTCATCATCAGGTAGGGTGAATCAGAAACTGATCTGACAGAGGACAGAGAATGTACCCTCCTGAATCATTTTAAACCTTGATCAGGTCATACAGCAGAGGAACAGCCTGCAGGAGGAAATCCTTGAGACAGGGAAATCCCAGCACTGTTGAATGCATGTGAATTACCAAGGATGCCCAAGAGAGTGGATGAACCAAGGGGCTAGGGGCAAAAGCTGTTCAGTGAAGATGTTTGTCCTCGGAATTCAGTTAAAGCTTAAAAAAAAAAAAAGCAAACAAAACCACAGAAAACTTAGGTGCATGTACCTACTCATTTTTGCACATTTGGTTACATACTACATTTGTGTTCTTGAAGAGTTAATACATAAACCAGGAGTTTTGCTTCTCCTCTAAAATTGGGAAAGTGAAACTCTGGGAGCTCTGTCTGGACCCCATGATCAGGTAGTTTTCCTGTGGGTCTCACTCCTCAGGAAACAGCACTAGGTGGAGGATCTACTCCTCAAGAATTTGTGACTGACCTCCAAGACAGGTGGAGCATCTGGACTCTTGCTCATCCCCAAAGGCTCAAGACATGCAAGGATTTGGTGTTGCAGCTGACTCGATTGTGTGGCTTACAAGGTACGCCGAGCGAGATGTTGCAACAGCAGCTCCAGACACGGTGAGACTGATATCAATGCCAGATATACTCAACAAAACAATTACAAGAAGCTACTGATCTCCTCTGGTGAGCAAGATCCTTCTCATCCCAGGAAATCCTCTCCCAAGGAACTAGGTCTCATCTAACCCTTGCAGTCTTCAGAGAGAGTGAGTGAATGCATGAATGAGTACATGAGAGGGAGCACACTTTCCTTTTAGCATGGATTTGCAGGAGAAACAGAATCTGGACAACCATTAGGTATTGAGCTAGATTTTGGCTTTCGGAGCAAAGGCAGTGAGAAGAGTGATGAATCGCTGGGGTAGCCCAGTGGAAGGAGCCCCTGGTAGGATGGCAGCCAGTCATCACAAGCTTGGCCAGGGCAACTTTCTGTTGAATAAACATGATGAAAAGGAGGATGTAAAACTGAGCTATAATATTTTTGAAGACTTTCAAAAAGCACTGTATTTGCTTAGTAAACCCATGGAAATTGGCAACAATACAGAAAATTGAGGCAAATGGATCATTTGGGTGCAGTGAGAGGAAAAAAAGGTCATGAAAGGACTTTCATAAGGTTGAGGTTGTTTGCAACAGACCATCCCAAAAGCTTAGTGAAGACCACGCAGCCACTTGATGGAGTTGTACCCCAATACAATGGGCAGAGAAGGGAAATATGGGACACTCTAAAAGGAGAATTTGAGGAATGAAATGCAGTGACACCTGGGGATTGCACAGGAATATGGGTGACAGCTCAAACATGACATGACTGTAGTGAGATGGGTCATGCAGAGCAATGCTAGAGAATAAGGGACCCAAAAGGGGCCTGGTGTTAGTCTCTGGTACAGAATATGACATGGAGTTGTGCAACCGTTCAAATCTGAGGAAGTAATGGAAACTTGGGAAACGGACTTCTGAAGCTTGAACATGAATCTCTGGATAGCTAGGAAAGTGAATATTTTTGCTGTTGAGTTATTTCACAAATGTGAGGAAAAAGGACTTTTACATGAACAGGTCGAGCAAATAGTTTGTGGGCAAATGGTTTGCTGTGGTAAAGTGGCCTGGCCTCAGAAATCAGAAGACAGTATAATTTGACAGTGTTCTAGTAAAAACTGGAAAAAGAAAAAGAAAAAAGCAACCATCAGCTGAGTCTGATTTTGAAGGCCAGGTTTAGAGATTAATTTTAAATTTTAGCTATCAGAGGTCTCCCAGGTTATGGATTCTTACCTGTTTGTGCAATACTTCTGATCCACACAAACATTTTGCTTATTTTATAGAAAAGAACTATGACAACCCAAAAGAAAAAGTGAGCTGGCAAATTTCATAAGTGATCATTTTTAAGAAAGATGTGAAGTTCAAAGAGATGAGAATATCTTCTTTCAAAGAAGGAAGTCGCCTAACATCACCCTGTCCTTCAGCCTCCCTCAGCATCCTGGTTAAAAAACCCCACAATGACAGCAAACTCGATGCAGTCACTCAGTGATTTCCCTTCACATTAAGAACTGCATAAAATGCAGGCAGGGTAAACAGCATTGGCACAGGAGAGCTGATGTTTGTGTTAGAGAAAAGGATCCGTGTAAACTGTGTCTCATGGGATCATCAATGGATCATGGTTTTGCTTTGTTTTGTTTTGGTTTTGATGTGTGTAAGCCTTTGCTTGAGGCAGAAGTAGGCAATCAATATTTGCTGTCAGCAGCCAACTACTTTACAAAATGGTTGGAAGTTTCTCCAGGAAGTAGCAAAGAGACGCTGAGAGTAATAAAATTCTTGACCAGATCTGATAAAGTCATCTACAGAGATGGTTTTGAAACTAAAGTTATTTGGTGAGTTTATGAGAGCTGAGGCATCAACAGTCCGCCCACCCCAGCATCCCACAGGGCTGGGGAAGAGTTCATTGGGGCTTGGCTGTCTTCACAGTGAAGCACCATGCCTCTGGGACTGGGCATAACCCAATTCTTCTCATGGGATACACATCTCTCCTAATTGTTTCCTCCATGTTAAGGGAAACAGGTCTTTGCACCTTCTTTTCTAAATAAAGAAACCAATACCCAAGAAAACACTTGACTTTTGTGCCACCAGCCATCCTCATGGAAGCAGCCTGCATGGCCCAAACTGCTAACTGCTCAGGCCAAAGCAGGCAGGTTGACGTGCTAGAGCCTACTAACTCTGCTACTCAAAGCAATGCATTTCCTTGAGTGCACTCCCCGGAGGTCTCTTCTCTAGGAGGAAAAGATTTTCCGCAGCCACATAAATACCCTCTGAAATAAAAGCACATGGTGTTCCCAGATCAACAGTGCAGCCTACTGGCCATTTCACTCTCATAACCTCATCGAGTCTGCAGCACGTTCACTGTCTTCAGCAGGAACCGGACCCGGTCCTTGCAGCCATGCTTGGATTATATACATGTCTTTACCAGCAGAGTCATAATACCCACCGAGGGTGGCTTAAATACATTTGACTTGTTGTTGCAGATCCCATATATCTTCATGGAGAATTTGCAGTTACTAGAGAAAAGTAAGTCATTTAAGCTGCCTTAGTTATATCTTGGAATTTCCTTTGATTTATTCATGGTTGGAGGATTTGCAATTCAGAGTTTTGGCAGCCTGTCAACAGTTGCGTTGTTGAAGGGAGAGATGCATTCCACAACCTTTAAATAGGCTGGGATCGTCTTGTCGGATGTGTTTCTAACATCTGACCAAATTCCCTATGCCTATAGTTAACTTAAAAAAAAATTTTGCAATTATTCCCACTTTGTAGGCTCTAGTCTTTAATTTTTTTTTCTTACAGCTTGGATTAAAAAAAAATATTTACCTTTAAATAGTTATGAATACAAGAGTATATGTGACAGGTTGTAGAAAAAAATTCATAGTATACAACCAATAAAATTAATTACTCTCTGACACAATAATTCATTATCCCTTATTGTGTCTTAGGCTCAGCACTAGGTAAAATATCTTCTCTAGGTAAAATATTGTCTTTCTTGTAGTCCATTGACAGTGTATTTATCAAATACTTGCAAAACCATTAAAAAAAAAAGTGAAACAATGTTATTTTCAATGGAAATTATTGCATTCCTGAAATTTGGCTCAGGTTAAACATAAATGTTCGTCCCAAACAGAAAACATAGATCAAAAATGTTTCAGCAGTGCTTATATTCTTAACTCTCCCCTCTCCATTACTCTAGGGTTATGTTGCTTATCATTAATTGTTGTATATATCAGAATATAAATATGCCTCTGTTCCTTTTCTTGTTTCTTGAAATATATTTTCACCCTGATTTATTTTTCGAAGAAAAAAAAAAAGAACCTGACAACAGCATTTTGAGAGATTCTGTCTCTGTGCTAGGGAATTATGAAGGAACTTGGTCAAGACAGCATCCTAAATCTCTTAGAACACCCCTTGCAAAAAGCCCGTCTTTCCAAACTAGGAGGGCCCGGAGCCAGCCAAGCACTTAGCTGCGTGTTTAACTTTAAGCACCTGCCTAAGTGGCTCGCTGAGCTATCTTCTCTCTCAGCTGAAGGGTGCAGGATGGAGCTGAGGGAGTAGCAGGCGTAGTTTTTTGAGTCAAGAAGGTTTAAAGCACCGTGGTGGTGGAGGAGGAGAAATGTGGGAGGAATCTGACCCGATTTAAACTTATCAGCCTCAAAGAAAGGAGGAATGCAGCCTGAAATTGCGCCGCTCCTTTCCCCTCCCAACGAAAGAGCGAGCAGCCCGTTGCTCAAGCCTTCGCCCCGCGGGCCGAGAGCCGCTCTGCTCCCGCCTCAGCCAGCCCCCTTCTCCGCTCCTCCCGCGTCGAGCGCAGGCACAGGCAGTCCAGTTTCTTTATTGGTAATATATTTTCTTTCCAATAATTCATCTGTTTATTAAAGGATTTTTTTTTTTCCCGTGTAGACACACAGGAATTGAAATAGGGAGGCAACCTTTGGCCTTGAAAATGTATGGAGGCAAAATAGGCAGTTGGTATCACTGGAAATCACCCTGTAATTACAACCCGAGACACTTGTTACGATTGGGCTTTGGCTTGCAGGAGCTAGCATAACCCCCCGGGCTGAAAGATAAAGGTCTGCTGACGTTAAATGAGGGTTGCAAATTAATGTAATGAATGACTTTTAATAATAACCTTTTGGAGGTGGCTCAGTGTTGTTAGCAATAAGTCCCGACGAGGATTCGCTGAAGGAGTGGGGCAGGCACCATCAGGGAAAGTCAGTGGGAGTGGAGGTGTCCTCAGTTTTTCAGAAAAACATTCCCATGTTCTGTCTGTAGCTGCTGTCAGTCCCTTCACTACTCATAACTTTAAGAAGGTCAGAACTTCCCAACTTTATCTCCAGAGATATGACCAGAGTGTCTTTAACCAGTGGGATGTTGTTAGGTCAGGCCTTATTAAGACGTATTTCTGCATCCTGAGGGTGATGCTATCTCATCTCTTCAACAGCCAGGGATAAAACCATGATAGTCAACAGCCGTGACTATGTTTCAGGGGGAATGTAGGAGCCATATCTCCGTTAAGGGTCTTCTTCAGAAGAGGTGTCTTCCCCTGCTCAAACCCCAAAAGCCTGCAAAGGTAAAATGATGACAGAAACCAAAGAAATCAGTAACAGAGAGCAGTAGAGAGGGAAGAGTATGGAAAGGCAGAAAACAGTCTCTTCTGGGTGTGCTCAGGGCCACTTTTAATTGTTTGGCACTTGGCTTAAATTTAAATATACCCGAGGCAGTCTGCACAAGAAGTGGCTGGATGCCTTCCTCTGCAACGTGAGCGCAGTGCTTGTGGCTGCAGAAATGGGGGAAGGAAAAGTATAGCTGAGACTGAAGCAGTGGATGGAAAAACCCTCAGACATCCTCGTTGCACTGATTACTATCTTGAGTCATTGCCTTTGAGGGAGATGAGAGTTTCCTCAGTACGGCGGAGTTAGATGAGCTCCTTTAATGAGGTTAGATACCAGAGGCATTGCGCAGTACCATGGAGTTCCCCAGGGAAAGTAAAAAAAAAAGGAAAAGATATCTTTTCACTGCTGAGAATTGAGGTCTAACTGGGGATCATCACTGTTAAAAAAGTAGGCTTTGAGAGCTGCTGGAGCTACCCCACCTGCGGCAGCTGGACGTGGTGGCTAGAGAAGGGAAGAGCTGCGACGCTGTGTCGCTGCTCCGCGCCCCAG
>NW_010542260.1:0-675 GCF_000687285.1 Phaethon lepturus
GTGTAAGAATCACTAAACTTAGATTCATTTGTTTGTTGTAACCTTGGGAATTCATTATTCACATGCTTACTGTTGCTTCAAGCTCATGTACTTAGACTCTGTAGCTTTGACAGATACTTCTTCAAAAAAGCCTTCAAAGAAAAAAAAAGAAAACAAAGTTGCCTCTACAAATGATTCTGGCACTGCACATTCTATTTTTTCAAGGTATAAAAGACAAGAATTTCTGAAAAAGTTAACCACTTTGAGGATTGCAATAGAACTTGACCACGTCCAGATATCTGATCTCAGTAATCACATTAGATACAGCTGATGAACGCTTGAAACAACCCACAAGCACTTCATAAAAGCCATAAGAGTTCATAGAATCACAAAATGGTTTGGGTTGGAAGGAACATTTAAAGATCATCTACCTTTCACTAGATCAGGTTGCTCAAAGCCCCATGCAACCTGACCTTGAAAACGTCCAATGATGGGGCATCCACAACTTCCCTGGGCAACTTGTTCCAGTGTCTCAAGACCCTCATCATAAAACTTTTCTTCCTTATGCCCAAACTAAACCCATTGTCTTACAATTTAAAACCATTACCCCGTGTCTTATCGCTACAGGCCCTGCTGAAAAGTCTGTCCCCATCTTTCTTATAAGACCCCCTTAACTGTGGCAGGCTGCCGTAAAGT
>NW_010542260.1:687-2117 GCF_000687285.1 Phaethon lepturus
CCTCCTCTGCTCCAGGCTGACCCCCCCCAGCTCTCCCAGCCTGTCCTCCCAGCAGAGCTGTTCCAGCCCTCGGAGCATTGCTGGGGCCTCCTCTGGCCCCGCTCCAACAGGTCCGTGTCTCTCCTGTGCCGAGGGCTCCAGAGCTGGACGCAGCACTGCAGGGAGGAGTGGAGGGGCAGAATCCCCTCCCTTGCGCTGCTTTGGGGGCAGTCCAGGACACGGTTGGCTTCTGGGCTGCAAGCGCACATTGCCAGCTCGTGTCCAGCTTTTTACCCACCAGGACCCCCAAGTTCTCCTTGGCAGGGACTCTCCATCCCTTATCCCCCAGCCTGTGCTGATACGGGGGGTTGCCCCTACCCAGGGGCAGGACCCTGCCCTTGGCCTTGTTGAACCTCATGAGGTTCACACAGGTGAACATTAGACATGACATTAATGTCTACACACAGAGAAAAGTCGAGAGGTTCAGGGTCATTCCAGACACCATAAACACACACTAACATGGCCCTGTGCTCAGGATATCAGGTTCTTTGGGGAAATCAAGCCCTATTTCATCAGGGTTTATAAGCTCACAGGTCATATACCACCAATACAGGGACCAACGCAGATTGATAACTGGCCATCATCTCAGAGCATGGGAAAAGGTGTTTGTCTGCACCCACCAACATAGACGTGCATAAGATTTCACAAGAACTCAGTAATTTTATGAGTAGGGGAAGATTATCTTTAGATATGGGGCGATTTCCCTCCAGACAAACCTCTAAATTCATTACGTACAAGTTGACAAAGTATTAAAATAAATTACAAACCAAACAGCCTTTATTCGTTTTGTTTGAATTTTCTGGGATTTACATGGGTAACCTCAATATTCCTATTGCTACAAATGACAGCAGTGAGCCAGAACACATGCACATATTTCAAAAGACAATCACCTACCTTCAGAAAAAAAAAATATTTCAAATTATGCTATTCTGTCTTTGGTGACAATTCTTAAAAAGTTACTTTTATGCTCTGTATGCTAATGTTGTCAGCACATTCAGCATCTAAGGGAGGCTGATTACGATCAGGTTTGCTATTCTCATGGAACTGCTACTGGCCACAAGCTCACCAGAAAACCCACCACCAAGCATGTTCATAAAATGAGTTTCTCTATGCACTGCAGGGATCTTTCCCTGACAAGACTTGCCAACTACCTATGCAAAATCATAGGTTTTTCCTTATAATCCCTACCTATAAGAAATGCTAGCCTTCTACATGTTAAAATGTTCAAAATAGCTAGCCCCAGAAAAAAATCAGGATACAAAATTAAGTCAGGCTAGAAAAAGATGGCTAACGCCTAAATACTATTTCCTCTAGCTAGTAAAACGAAAGAGTAAGTAGCTAAAATCTGTTTAAATCCCGAACCCGCAGAGAGGAAGAGAGAGTGAGAAAAC
>NW_010542261.1:0-974 GCF_000687285.1 Phaethon lepturus
CGGACACGGCCCAGCTCCGACAAACGGGAGCCCGGGTGGGGGCGGGCGGGGGTCTTCGCAACGTAAAGCTAAGCGTGAGGCGCGGCCGGCAGCGCAGTGCCGCGCGACAGCGTTTCTTGTCACGAGGCAAATGACGTTCTGTACCTACAAAGGCCCCAGCACCGAGGGCAGCTTGATATACTCCATTTTTATTGCAGCTTCTTCCGACATTTTCATCTTTTCTTTGAATATGAAAGCGCTTGGCTGCAAAACAGAAAATCATTCTGTAGGGGAGGACGACTCAAAGGAGAGCACGGAATGGATTAATTTGCCTCTTACCAAACACGATAGCATCCGTTTTCAACACACTAGAAATACAGAATTTTTCTTACCAGTCCCTTCCTTGCCAGCGTCCCCATTACACTTCGCTCTGTAGCGGCTGCGGCGCCCGTCACTCTTCCCTCCCCAAACTCGGGGAGCCTGCGTATCGATAAGGCAGTTACAAAAGCGTGACAGAAGGGGCACTAGATCCCGCTGATTTGTCTTCCTAACAGAACTCAATTTCTTTTCACTCTCAGCCTCTTAAATCCCTTCGAGAAATGCTTATAGTGTTAGAAAATAGATTTTTTTTTTTCTTATTATCTGGTAAAGCTAAACTGGAATTGTAATTGTACGGTACGAGACACAACAGCCAGAGTATCTTTATTACTTAGGAAACTATATAGTACCAAATATTTTCTATAGCACAATATATTTATTGTGACCCATATTTACATATTCTATAAGGCTATGTGGAATGATAGAGAGCTTTCATCTATACAATAGCTCCTTTAAAAACAGGCTTGACACCATCATGTTTAATATGGAAAGAGAAAAACCCGTAAGCCGTTAGACCTTGTCTCTCCTCCTTCGCCAATCCCCCCAGAAGAATCAAGAGTTACGTCAGAGGATGGTTTTGTGAAGATACCCTGCGCCACGCGGCCGCCGCGGGAGGG
>NW_010542262.1:0-1102 GCF_000687285.1 Phaethon lepturus
AGGGAAACCGAGCAGGGAAACCGAGCCAGCACCCTGGGGCTTGCCCTGTGTCAGCTTGCATCCCCACTGGCTCCAGCCACTGGTAAAAGCTGCAGGGTTTGGACTTGCCCTGCATTTTTGGTTCTGGGCTGGTTTACCGAGAAGTAAAAGAACACAGTCTCTTACCAGTAACTTGTTTTCCACATCAGTGCAATGCACTTTTCTTGGGCCAGGCTGTCTGTCTCCGGTTTGTGGGTCCAGGATCTTCCAAAGCTGCACGTGTGGATTTTATTCATGGCTGTCCCGCTGTGGAGCTCCGTGTTGCTTAATTGTGAATCACCAGATCAGTCAGAGGGAAAAAGTTTCTGCTTCCCAATTGGATTCCTGAGCCAGTGGTTCCCCTACCAACATCCAGAACTTGATGCAATTTGCCCTTTTTTTTTTTTTCCCCTACAGAAAAAAAAAAAAACAACCTGGGGGCTGGGACGGGGGGGCAGAGGGCAAGAAGGGACTTGGTGGGATGCAGCCCTGCATCTTTTTAGAACACTGGCCCTTGCACTGCGGGAGGAAGTGCAGAGAGTAATTTCGGCACCCCGTTGTGTAACTGCAATAATTTTGCTTCATTTACTCAGATCTATTTATTTCACCTCCTGGTCCCTGCACTATGAACAGACTATCTGGATGAAACCTGTGCGTGTTCGAATTAAGTGTTGCACCTATGCGTTCCTGAAGTCGCGGTCAACAGTTTATTTAGAAGTTGACTTTTTAAGCGTCTGTGCTAATTGTCAGCGTCAGGCTGTCATTCACTTAGGGAAAGTGCTGGGGACAGAGGAAATTAAAGCAGCGATCAAATTATGTAAAAGAGCATTTTGCCCTTAACGTACTGGAGGGCAAAACCAAAATGGAAACCATCGTGGGTTGTTTATAAATACATAGCTACAAAGCTCGCTGCATGCTTTCAGCTGCAAGGGTATCCTGTTTTCGGTGGGCATGGCATCTCCATGCTGAAGGATCTGAAAGGTATCTGCCCGCTTAATTCCTTTCACTGCACCCATGCGATGAAAAGACGCTGCTCTGGCCGCAGGCCCGGGCCAGGCGTGTGGCGCGGGGGAGGCCGCCGGAG
>NW_010542263.1:0-1500 GCF_000687285.1 Phaethon lepturus
CTAATTTTGTCCCTGCTTGACCTAACAGGATACATGCAATGTAACAGTATAGTTTGCCTGCTTATACCTTTAGGTGCTTATAGCTCACCTGCTTATACCTGCTGGGTGATGCCGTGTTAGGATGTTTCAGGCAGCACCTGGTACCCTTTAGTAGGACAAGTAGAGTTGAAAGGTATCATTTATGTGTTATGGTTAAAGTTAAGAATGTGTGATTAACAGTGGTCAACATAATTCAGAAGGCCTAGCTAGCAGGCACGTAAAGTACGTGTACGTATGTCCTTGGGGCCACTATAATGCCAAATAACACTGACATTGGGACATTTGGAATCACCATGCAATCTACACCAGATTTAGTACATTGCAATAAACTTTAAAAGCAGAAACAACTGTTCGTGTGTCCTATTCCAGCACAAAAAAAAAAAAAAATCTGTTCTCTCTGAAATGCCAACATAGAGATGAACCATTACATCTGAACAGTATGTCAGATTTTCTAGCTTACGTTTGTATCTATAATTATTGAAATGCATGTACTTTTTTAACTGTTTACTTGTTTCACTGCAGGTAGTTCATTCGGGTTTTCTATCAAGGAAAAGATTTTTGGTTAGGCCAAATGAAGAGGACTGGGTGTTTGAGAAAATAAGAGAAGAGGACCTGTGATAATTTACTTCAGATTCTGTTTTTCAAAATTAATTGTCTGAGAATAATAAAACTATTGTTGAAAACTTGAATTATAAGGGCAAAAAAAAAAATCTTTAGTGTAATTCCTTGTCTCTGCAGTGTTCTTTATAGTGTTTACGACTCTACTGAGCCAGTGCTCAGAATCTGGAGGTGTCTTGCAGACATGTTTTTTTTAGCGCTCCCCCCCCCCCGAAATTGTTGGGGGGGAAAGGAGAGGGTTAATCAGAAACGGGAAAAAGTATTTACGTATCTGTTTATAACCTTTCTGTGAGTGCTGGTGTAATTAGTGTGATGGCAGAGCAGGCTTTTGCCATCGTCTATCCCTATTCCCATTCCCCTTACCAGGCCTAGTCAAACGGCACAGAACATGACGGTGCCCTGACTGACTTCTTGAGATACCATCAGCGCTGATGCAACAGCTGCCCCGCTTCGGCGAAGGGAGGTGTTACTGCGCTCTCCGGGGCAGCCCTGGGGAGGGCTGTCAGTTGAATGTATGTAACCGCACCAGAAATTGAGCTTTCTCAACTGCTGGCACTGGGGTAAAGCGTGGTTTTTGTGGCGGGAGGAGGGTAGCACGGAGTGCCACAAATAAAGCTCCCCCGAGAAGCAGAGTTTTGACAGCTTTGTGGCGTTTCCTTTATTTAGTGAAAAGAGTAAACTGTTAATTTTTGTTTTCCTATAAATCAGAGACCTGCTTCTTTTCAGGCAAGCTTGTTGCCCCTTCTCCTATCGCTGCTGTTGTCCCGCCTGGACCCAGGCTGCGGACGTAGAGGGGGTGGGCTAAGGCCCCCTGCCCTCGCTCCGGCGGCAGAACCCGTTTCC
>NW_010542264.1:0-13676 GCF_000687285.1 Phaethon lepturus
GGCTCATGTCCAGCTTTTCATCCAGCAGTATGCCTAAGTCCTTTGCAGCAGGGATGCTCTTGATCTCTTCATCCCCCAGCCTGTACTGATACCTGGGGCTACCTCGACCCAGGTGCAGGACCCTGCACTTGGCCTTGTTTGAACCTCATGAGGTTCACATGGGCCCATTCCTTGAGCTTGTCCAGGTGCCTCTGGATGGCATCCGGTCCCTCAGGCATGTCAACTGCACCACTCAGCTTGGTGTCATCTGCAAACTTGCTGAGGGTGCACTCCATCCCACTGTCTAAACTCCTGTGATGACCTGGCGTATGTAACATGGCTCTTTACACTGAATCAACCTGAATGAAGTCCATCATTTAAACATCTTCTCTGTTACAAGCTGCTTCTGAGGTTGTAAGCTCTTTGGAAAGATGTCATTTTGGTTTGCATTTCTACAGCATTTAGTGGGATAGGGTCCTTACCCGTGTGGCTGCTCAGGAACTGCCAAGATGAGTTAATATTAATAATAATACTAAAAATAAATGTGTAAATAGGGATAGCAACAGGCTCAGAATTCTGACAGCCCTGGAAGGCTTTGATCCTGCACTGGTAGAGATCAGGATGTGGTGCCTCCCCAAATGACAGGCTTGGATGGAGAAAAGAAAAAAGAGCTATAAACATAGCCTGTAAAGTATGCCTCTGTTGTCCTCCGCAGGCTCCCTCCCCCATTAGCTCTGATGATTTACTAAGAGAGCGTGTCTAAGTACTGGCAAAAAAGAAACTCAGAAATTAACCCCAGCAAACTTACAATCTCACACCTGACCCCAGAAGTGTGTAGCGTTGGTCATCCAAGTAATAATGGCTCAGCGAAAAGCAGAGGAGAAATGTGCCATTAAAAGACAAGCATGGAGTGAGCTGCTGAGTGGTGACAGGCGTTAAAAGATACAAACCAACGCGTGGTTCTGACAGCATATTATATTCTGAAGATAAAGAGAGGCAGATAGAGGAAAAAGCAAAACAAATGGGGTTGCTCTGTACATATGGCCAAAAGGGAATTGCAGCACAAACGCCACCAGCCAGAAGTTACGGCGTGTGGATGGATGGCCTGTCGGGGAAAGAAGCACCAGCCCTTTGGGGCTGGCGCTGGCCAAAAGCCTTGTGGTGAAAGGCAAAATGCTGCAGGAGATTTGGGGGAGCGTCTGTCCAGCAGTGGGCCGGTGGGTGCTGCCGATTGTTTGTGGTAATGAATTGAAGACAAGGAAGGAGCGTGATTTAGGGGGAAGTGGCAGACTGTGATTTTTGTCTAACTGCAGATTTGGTTTCTGAGCAAATCAGATTTATGCTTCTCTTGGACAATTTTGCTAATAAGCCCATGACTCAGAGCCCATAGCAGATGGGATTCTTTAGCTGAGATAGAAACTATTGTCTTTGTCCTAAAAGGAAAGTAGCCATTTTTCTTTTCTAGAAAGCTGATCTCTGGAAAATGTGATGATTTTTCCTTCCCAGCAGAAACACAGTTTTTTCAAATAACACCCAGCTATGCTTCCAGACTCTCTTATCTACTATGTCGTTAGAAGTAAGTAACTTGTGACAACTTTGTATGTCATATGCTGGGGATTTTGGGCTTTTTTTTTAAACTCCTGTAATTAATAATATCCCAGAAGCAATTGCCAAAAGCCACAGCACTAAGTGGTGATCTGAGGTGAGCTCTTTGGCTATCTGAAGGGCAAAATGCCTACTGTCCGTTGCTGCAGGAGGCTGCTCCCAGAAAATTGGGAATATTGTTCTAGTAGGAACTTACCTGTCTAAATCCTTGGAAAGGGACTTCTATCTAGATGTGAAACTGCTGAAGATTCCCTTCATGTCTCTTCTTCCTCTTGTGGATGTTCAGAAAGTACTAAAGTAATTCAATGCTTTCTTTTTTTTTGAGGGGAAAAGCATCTACTCTATAGGAATTCTCTGAAGGATGGCAGTGAGCATGAATATATCATTATAAAAAGACATTTGGCATTCAGAAACCACATGTGGTCTGAATTTCACTGACAGGGGTGTTTCTCTTCATAGACTTTAGAAGTGTGTGGTACATAAGGTGATGAAGCCTTTGCTGACATTGTTTTGTTTAAAATCCCTTTGAAGACTGCCGTGTTCACCTTTCTTGAAAATTGTGTTACAGCAGGTAGAGGAGGTGGGTTGGTTTGTCTTGGTGCTGTGCGTGTGACTGTACCCTGGGAAGTGACAGAGGCTGCTTCTCTCTTTCCCTCTTTGGGCTTGTGCTGCAGGTGCAGAAAGATGAGGTTTGATATTCAAAAATGCTTTAAAAATAAATTAGGCTTTTATTTATGTTACAATACATGCATTCTTTAAAAATCATATCTCCATGGAGAGCTTCAGTAATTAGGTATACAGTCATTTGCATGGTAGGTACCCCTTTAGCCTGTACCCAGTATTCTATGATAATCTGAAAAACACTAACAAATTGGTGAAATCTGATGGTCCCAAAATTTAATCAAATCTAAACATAATTAAGAGTTTCCTTTGGATTTACCAAAGCTATGTTATTCATCGAAATACTGATAGAAAAATGCAATATCAGTAAAAGGAAGTTACTACTAATTGGATGGAACAGTGGGTCTTATAATGGGGTAAGCTTCAAAACAGAAAAAGATCTTGAAAAGCTCAATGGAAAACATCTGCTCAGGTCTGAGCGGTGATCAGGAAAGCATAAATATGAAATGGCATGACATTAATTTGCTGAATAGAGGACAACACTGAAAATATGACAGTGTTGTTCTAGAGATGGTGATGTGGCCTCACCTTGAGAGGCATGTTTGGTTTGGTTACCCTAATTAAAAAATGATAGAGCAGGAAATAGAAGAGGTTCAGTGAAGGGCAACAAACCTAATCAGAGCCATGGAAAATACTTCAGGAGGAAGATTTTGCATGCAAGCTGAGACTGCAAAGGTTAGGTCTGTTTATTTTAGGGAGAACAATACAGTGGATGTGCCACTGAGAGACAGGCTATGATGGATATAAATAAAACAACAATGCCATGACTTTTTCCTCTCTTGTCTAAGAAAAAGAGACATCAAATTAAATTTGAAGTCAATGCATTGAACAGCTTTGATAGGAAGCACTTTTAACCTAAGTTTTAATTAGCCTGTGGGACTCATTGCCACAAGGTAGGATATTGAGACCGACAGATTGGCATCGTTTGTATGATTAGCAATATCATCTACAGTTAGGAGGGCTGGAGCCTCATCCTTTGTACTTCCGGCCATACGCTAAAACCAACTTCTCCCTCAGGCATACTGGTGCATAATCCTCCATTATGGGATTTTACAGTGCCTTTTGAAGCAGCTGGCACAGGTTGCTCTCTAGGCCTTTGCTTGACTCCAGCACTTTGAATCCTATGCTAGTGACAAGGGCTATAATTCCTGAATTAAAAAAAAAAAAAAAGGTGTAGAAGTTTGGCTTGCTGGTTTTGTTGTCTGTCCCCTCCTGCCCGCTTTCCACCTTTATTGACCTTCCTGTGAGTTCACTGTGAATACATCAGCTTGGAGGAGAGGTTTTTGTGCTTCCCATGGAAGGTGTCTACCAGCCTATTCTGGACTCGTTTGGTTTACTTTCTTTGTCCTTTTAATAGCTTGCATCTTTTACAGTCTTTAATTATTGCACATTTTGGACTTTTTCACTCCAAACCAGCTGCCATCAATAAACTGGTCTAGTAATTATTTCTCTGGCTTCAGAAAATGCCTATCATGAAGTCAACGGCACTAGGAACAGGTGGACTGCAGAATGCCCGTTTGATTTGGTAAACAGCATTAAAAAATTGGCACTTTGACTTAGTCCCTGTAACAGTCTAGTTCTACAGCTTTTGCTAATAAGATGCTGCATGTTTTCCAATGACACAGCATACATTATTTGTCATTGCAAGACATTAATTGCTTTTTTTTTCCTTTTGAAAATGTGGAAAGTTAAAAACACATATGAAATATCTATGGGATGGAAATCCTTCCAAAACGTACAGTGGTGTTCGGTTGGGGAGAGCCCTTTGGGAAAAGGGGAGGGTACAGATGGACAGGCAAAGTCAGAGCAGGCTCAGCCTGGGGTACAGCACTGGCACAGATGCTCTGCTCTGTGCAGTTCCTACTCCATGCCCAAAAATTGTGCTCTGAGGCGCTTTATGCTTGTAGGACAGTTTAGCCTAATGGAGAGCTGGTAACTTGGCACACAGGAGACCTGCGGCCGGTTCTTGGCACTGCTCAGACCTCCTGGGTGAGCTTAGGGAAGTCACTGCAGCAACCTCAGCCCTCTGCAATATGGGGATTGTGATCCGCCAGTCCCACGTACAGGCTTTGTGAGCTACTGGGGAACAGCGTTACTAAATGGGGGGTGAGATGGTTACTGCTCCTCTCGAGGATGGGGCTGGGCGTGGGGCCACGCTGGGGTGCAGTCACCACGTAACACAGTGCCCCAGTGCTGTGAGCTGCCGGCTTTCCTGCCCCACAGGGCACCATAGCCCAGCCGCAATACCAAATGATACATCTGGGTTTCTCTGTTCACCTCTTCTTGTAGTCTCGGGTTTTATTCCATGTTCCCCTCAACAGTCACCGATGTTTGGAAGTGCTGTTTTCCACGGAGGCTCTCAGTGGCTGTGTCCTGCAGGAAGGGCTTTGTAAGGCAGACAGCTCTTTCTGAGGGGCTCAGATGGGGCCGTGGCTAATGAGAGAAGCAGTCCTGCCCCTTCCACCTCCCCAAGGATAAACACTAAAAAAGTTCGAGGGGACTTCAATTCCCTTGCTGCCCTCTCCGTGTTGCTTGGCAAAGCAAGGCTGAAACCAAGGGAGAGAAAACTTCATCCCTTTGGGAGGGGAGACAGTGGCTACTCCTCCTGAGAGCACTGTGCAAACTCATTCTTCATTGCAGGCTATGAAGGAGCAAGTAAATAGATTGTCTCTTATTCCCCCACAGGAATGGCTGCAAAGTGGTGACGGGGGATTTGTTCCTTCTGCCACTGCTCAGCACCATGGCACGCACGTGGGCACCCTCTACCATGAAGGATAAGGACAGGAGAGACACAAACTGTGGGTTTTTTGGGGGTTCCCCCTGCTCTGCAAACTAGAGATTTACTGCTTTTATGTTAACAGCTCTTCCCAGCACAGCGATCTGGTGATTCTTTATTTTAAGGGAAAGCTGGGTGACAAAAGTGGGCTGATAACAGCTTTCTGTGTAGCCTGGTGGATTGTAAACTGGAGAGAGCCATGTCCCTGCACACATTGACATCTGAGAAGCCTGTTCTGTTTCCCATGCTAGCAGTGCAGCTGTTAAAGCTCTGGAACATTTTTGGACAAAGAGTACTATGTTCCTGTGAGACTTAAATCAATGTTCTATTAATTCATTTTTAAACTTACTGGTTTTTTGCAATGCCTTTGTTTCCAGGCAGTAAAAGTCTGCTTGCCAGTTGTCCAGCCAGAAGCCAGTATCTATAAAAACCTGCCCCAGGCAGTTTGTGGAGGGCCTTAGTTAATTAAGATATGCATTATCATCTCTGCTTTGGGCAGCTTGTGAGAGAATGTAAAAAGCACAACTAGACAACTGTCTTTTTCCTCCTGTTTTGAGACTCATTCTTGATCCCACTGTGATTGCCAGCAGCAGACAAGGAACAGAGCCAGAAGAGTGAAAATTAATAGTGGTGACATCTGAAATCTCCATCCGTGAGCTTAAAAACATGCCTGCTTTAGACTAGGACTTAATTTGCAGGGGGGAAACAGCTCATTCCCCCAGTCTGAGTGCTGGAAAAATTCAAAAATAGTGTGTAAAGACCCCTGCTGCTGGTCTGCACAAGGCTTCAGAGAGCGTGTGGATGACTTTGTGATCAAATGGAGTATGTTCTGTTGTCTGTGTAACTGGGTCTATTCAGGCGTATGTGTGTTACAAAGCAACTGTGTTCTTAATAGTCAAGGGTGAAACAGTATCCTGAATTGTTTCTCAAATATTAAGGGCTTTTGGTCCTTGACACACAGCTTTAGTGAATAAGAAAGCAGCAGCACATTGTTCTCAGAGTCTCCATCTCTCCCTTGGCCACTTTCCTCCTCACAGAGGTTCTTTGCTTCCCTCCCTCTGTTTGGCTCCGTTGCTGTTGATTTGCACGAGAGCATGGACAGTCCTTGTTCTTCCCGTGGGGACCTTCCCTCCCTGCACGCCTTTCTTGCAACTTGCTCAAAAGCACAGAGTGCCTAGGAAAGCCCAAATGTGCAAGTTTTACATTCTTCCTAAATGTTATGTGCTGGTTTGAAGTTCTTGCATTCCATAGCAAGGAATGTGCTATGAATGGATAGCTGGTGAAAGAAGCAGGGTGGTGTTTGCAGTAGGGCAGGGTAGATGACAGTGGTACAAATCCTTCTCAGTGCCAAATCAACTGGGTACCATCTGGCCTGGGAACAGAGCAAGTTCCAGGCTTCAGCACTTCAAGTGTACCTTTTTCCTTGAAGATGAGTGGATCGGGAAAGGTCTCTGCTGGGATGTGGGCATATGGCTGCAGTAAGTTGTCCACTGCCTCTCTCCTAGACTGTCAAAAGCTTGTCTGATGGTAGGTTCTTCAGGCTGCTATGGTCGAGTTGGGTTTCACCTAAAAAGAAGTGGGAGAGGGCTCTGAAGGCAGTCAGCAACTTCTCTTCCCCCAAGGAAGAAAGTAAGCTCCTAAGCCCTAGATAAAACGCTCATCACCTAGACAAATGTGCAGGGATCCTCAAATCCTCCCTAGAAATAGGGGATTGCAATATTAAACATAATTACAAAATGTCTATAGAGCTGCAGCTACAGATGGAGCTTTATGACTGGTTTGAAGTAATGCTGCACCAGCATCAATTATCCCCAGCAACTGCACAGAGATCTTTTGGGGGTGATATTTTCATTTTACAGCAGCATTTGGTCACTTGCAGCCACCAGCCAGGTGCCTCCCTATTTGCACCCCAAGCATGCAGCGATCTCTCAGCAATGCATGGTCTGTCATGTCCTCTTGTCTCAATAATCAACAGCTCAGATGAACGTTTTACCCTGTCTTGGCACCTATGCTGTCAAAATTACTGTGAATGAGGGAGCTCTGCCTCTCTGCTACCGCAGCTGTGAATATTAGCTACAGAGTAGCACTAAATCTTGTTTAAGCTACAGTCATTCCACCCAGTGATGAATGTCACTACCTGAATAATTTGGGTAATTTCCTGCAGCTCTAGTGTACTAGCAGAGAAATGAATGTTAATTTACTGCTAATTTAGTATACTAACCCTTAATTAGCAACAAGCAAGCTCTGAAATACTGGATTCTGAAAGCTCATCAAACTTTTACCAAAAAAAAAAAATCACCCCTCCCAGCTGAACTCTTCAGTCTGAGGTTATTAGCAAAATGCTATGGGAGTGCTGTTCATTACCTCTCACTAGGATGTATGTAGCTGAGAACACTCCCATTTACCACTCTCACTGCAGAAGTCTGTTAAGAAGATACTTACTCTTACGCGGTATATTCAGTTGTTGTACGGTACTGTGGTGTGTAGGTATGCTGTAGCGTTAGTGACAGGCAAGATTAATGGCACAGATTATCAATGACTGGTGGCTAAAAAGGTGAACGAAAGGCTGAGTGGGTCTAATGGGCTGGGTCATTGCTACAGGAGGCAGTACATGGCTATGTAAAAAAAGCTGGATGTGACAGGACTACATCATCTCCCACTTTCTTCTCTGGGCTGTTTTGCCCTTTCCAGTCAGGTCTAGTGTATCCTACTCAGTAGCCCTATTGATTCTTTTTTTTTTTTTAATGTGATAATTTGCACAGTAAGGCACAACACAGTCTGTGTGACCTGAGTAGGGCAGCACATGCAGTCTTACCTGTGAATGAGGAGCATGTGCAGTGGGCAGAGTGGTGATGGAAATCAGTGGGGCAGGAGGACAAGGGAGACAAGGGAAATGGAAGACTGAAGAAAGGCAACTGAAGAAAGATGTGTGTGTGTCAGCTGAACTGCTAAAGCCAAACCAAACACTAAGCTGGGCAATGGTCCAGGACATGACTTATCCATGGCTCTGTGTTGGTACTTGACTGTTTTTGCAGAGAAAAGACAAAACTGTCAGGTGAAACTTCATATTGTTGGAGATGAAGTTAGACAAAGCTCTGTAATGAGGGAGGGTTCTGCTAACTGTCCAGCAGCAGTTTCCTCCGCTCTGTGGGATTATTCAGGTATCGTCTGACCCAATAGCTTGATAATGAGAGAAGGGCATTTAAAGGTGAAGGACTTTGAATGCCTTCCCTGTCCTCATGAAAGATGGACCTTTCTCAGAGGGGAGAGAGGGTGGGAACTGCTCATAGTATGTGGTCATGCCCTGACTGCGAGGACAGGTTACACAGCACCCATCACTGCATCTTGATTTTCCACAGAATAAAAAACTTCCCTGTTTCCATTTATGCAGACCTGTCCCTCCTAAGTGCACTCCAGATGTGGGCTTCTTTGATGTCTCTGCCTGGGACCCAGTATTTACTGAACAACACCTGGTCCCTCTTATCCTGCTAGCTTGCTGTGTGTGGGGGTGGGTGCAGATGAAGCCTGTCCAGCTGTGCTGGAACTGTTACAGCTCCAGATGGGCCAAAGACACCAAACTGTGATGTTGCACAGGCTTGTCCCACTACCAGTGCCCAGAACAGCCCCTGGCAGCACGCAGCTCCCTGGCCCTCAATCCATACTACCATGTTCCTGGTTCTCCCCACCATCCCAAGACAGTCCGGTTCCTCAAGAGGACTACAGTCAGACAAGTAGAAAAAGCTGTGCTGAGAAAGGAGTCCTTTCTAAGGTGAGTGGAACAGCAGGATGATAGACTAGATATTAGACTAGATGTTAGGAAACATTTCTTTATGGAGGGAGTGGTCAAGCATTAGCACAGGCTGGCCAGGGAGGTGGTGGAGTCACCATCAATGGAAGTTGTCAAAAAACGTATAGACGTTGCACTTTAGGAGATGGCTTAGGGGGCATGGTGGTGTTGAGTTGATGGATGGACTTGATGATCTGAAAGGTCTTTTCCAACCTTAATGATTCTGTGATTCTATGACAAGCCAATCTTAAATGTAGGTCACCCCTTTAGAGGCCATGTTGTTCTTCCCTTCTTTCCCTCATTTCCTCACTCCCTCCACTCCACGTCCTTTATCCCTCCTCAGTTCTCACCAAATTTCTCTGCAGTTGATGAAGTTTCTGTTGCGTTGTCTAAGCTTTTCCTTCCTTACGTAAATGCCCACATTCAGCGTCAGAGAGCCCACTTCATACCAAACCCATACGTGCACAGAGGACTACCTTGCACTCAATGTTATGTGGAAGTGCATGTTCAGGGGCCGAGACATGCAGGGGTTTCTGCAAAATCTCCCTCTTCCCCACAGCAGCTCTTACCAGTTTCCCTGCACCTTCTCTAGTGTGCCTGGCAGGGTCAGAAACCAGTTGCCTGGTGTGAGCTGTGAGCATGGCAGGCAGGCCGCAGCAGTTTTTTCCATTTGATTTTTCTGAGAAGTTCTCTGGTATTGGGAGATCATTATTGCTTCACTAGTTGCTCTTCTGCTCCTCCCAGGAGGAGTGGGGAACTGTTGTATTTGCACATTAGAAAAAGCTGATGAAAAATGGCTATGCATGCTTTCCATTCAGCTTTCTTTTCGAGACTTTTTGAGGATTTGTTCAGCCCTTCTTCCACAGAATATAGTTTTCTCAAGGAAAAAATTGCCATTGCCAAACAAGCTATTTCCTGAAATAGAGAAGAAAAATGTTGCTAGGCTATGACCTTCTGCCCCTCTAGGCAGAAAGGGACTCATATGTTAATATACAGGTGAGAGGGATGCATTCTGCACCCCCATTTTGTGGTGCTGACCATGCTGGAGAAGGGAACAACCATCTCTGTGTGCCTCTCTTTGGAAGCAGCTGGTTCTACCCAGCTATTCTTTACAAAGACTAAGCTGGGAGAACTCCTTACTCCCTATTCTCTTGTTACACACATGTAAGAGCAGAATCTGACATCAAAATTAGCACTTAAAATCCATTATTTAAAGAAGTATGCACTTCCATGTTTATGTGATGGGTGTTTTTACTACTGGAGCACTTCAATAAGATCATATATGTTATGCTATATTTATCTGCAGTGTATTATTTAGACTCAAAGGGTGAGATGCACGTAACCTGACCTAGATGTGTTCATCTTGCTTTGGACATGTGCAGTTTCTAATACAGTCAGTGGAAGGAAACTGGTACTTTACAGGTGTCATTCATTGTCCAAAAATTGATGTGTAAGACAGGTGAGATGAAATGAACCCTGTTTCTCCCCATTGATCACAAATGACGTTTTGGGTACCAGGCCTCCATGGGTCAAGTCTGCAGTAAGGTGAGTACCATCCCACACCCAAGTCTTCTGCAGAGCTCCAGGAAACAAAGGGCCCTGATGAATGCAGGAAGAGAAGACTGAAGTTCAAGATGTGAAAACTTTTGCATGTGCACCTTCATAGTTACAGTTTCGTGTAACAGGTAGCTTTAAGATCTGTTTTACTTCAGCTGAACAGAGATCAGTCGTCAAGTTTGCAGAGTAGGAATCACTAACCCTGGAAACAGTGTAAGACTTGGAGCACAGGTTGGATGGGAGAAAGTCTAATGTGATGTTGTGGTCAGAAGGTCCAGAGCAGCTAACTGTCTATATTAACATGACTCTCAGGAAGATGATGCTGCCCTAATACCTGGCACTGGGTGCATCTATATCCCAAGCTTGAGAAGCATGCTAAGAACTGGAGTAGCCTCAGAGGACCCTGAGAAAGCTCAGGCCCTGTTTCATACACATTTAATTGAGAAAGTCTGGAAGATCACAGCCTTGGTAATGAAAACTCAGTCACCATCTGTAAGTAGTTGTACAGGGAACAAGGACTTGCCAAATTGCCCTTCATCCTAGCAGAAGGGAAGGCCAGTGGTGGTGGATGTATGGAACTGAACAAATCGTGGTGGAAAGAAGCAGGGGTTTCAGTGGGAGCTGTGGTACAGCACACCACAGCAATGCTGGCTTCTGCTTCACTGCCAGTTTTATAATCAGGATGGGGTGTTTTTCTAACAGAGCTGATATAGTTCAAAGAGGGATTAATTGAGGGAAGTTTGTGCTGTGCAGTAGGTCAATATAACTGATCACAACAGACTCTATGGGGAAAAAAAAAAAAAAGACTGTGTTTCCGTAAATCATGGCCATGGTTTTGTCCAAGTAGTTTGGAAGCAGGCTCTTGTTTACTAATCTGTAAAGTCTTTAAGCAGAAATTTAAATTTTCTTTCTGGAAGCTCTTTAAAATTGATTCCCATAGTAAACCCAGCTTCAGGAAATCCAGGACAATGCCAGTTAATTAATTAAGGCGATTAACAAGTAAACTGGTGCTCCTTTTCACTGTGGGCGAGCAGTTGGCATTTTAGCAAACTTTGCCTCATAATAATAGTAATACTTCTTGGGGCTGTCATACTGTCCTCCCCCACCTCCACCCTTTCCCAATTATAATTCTCTTCTTTTGATCTTGAAATTGTTTTTTATTTTTTTATCTAAAATATGCTGCTTGGAGATGACATTTTATGAAATGTTCGTTTTAATTATACAGGGATGGTTATCACTGCAGGGATGTTGGCACTGGCTTTCAATGCAAAATCCTTCTTTTCTGCTGATTATATCTAGGAAAGCTCTCTGAGCCTTAGGCACCTGAAAATTGTAATGCATCGTTGTTCACTACTGCGAACGGCAGGGAACAGAAATTAAAGAAATGGGAGGGCAATGGTGGTGGCCCCTAAATCAGCAGTCTGTGAGGGCAGTGGGGAGGCTGGCACGCAGCTGTGCTGCTCCTGGCCCCAAGTGGGGGACTGGGGCTGTGGCTGTGCCCTGTGTACATGTCGAAGAGCCAGGGGGGTGGTAGTGCCCACCCAGGGGGGCCAGCACTACATGTCCTCTCTCCTTTGTAGTGATCGAGGAGGGGAGTCATAAAGTCAGAGCCCATGGCTGTTGTGATGGCATGGGTCTTGTTGGCTGGCCAAGCCTTCAACTTGAGGTCTACCAAAGCCTTGGCGTATAGGACCAGGTCTCTGCATGGCTGTGGTGCATGTCCCTGCTCCCCTAGACCTGTGTGAGGATGTCAGGGCTTTCTCCTCTGGTGCTGCCACCAACCACGCCAATATGTCCTGGCAAAGATTTGCATTGCTGGTAGCAGGTTAATATGGGCTAGGAGCCAAGGGCTGATTGCAGCTAATGGAGTTACTCTCTCAGGTCTAGCAATAGAAGTTGCCTGTTCAAAAAGCCCACATATGGCAGTGGCATTTACTTTGGGCCAGGCTGCTCCCTCCTGCATATCTAATACTTCTTAAGGCTTTTATCCATCTCAGTGGGACTGCCTGAACAGTAAAGTGCTCCTTGGAACAGGTAGGCGTGGTGCAGTCTAAGGACATGGTAATAACACTCCTCAGCTTTGGTGCTTTCCTGAGCAGATATGAAAAATCTGTTACAGAAGGGGCTGGAGCTGTTTCTCATGTACCATGCCTGCAGGCAGACGTGTGGCGAGACCCGCCCCAGCGCAGGCAGCTGCAGCTTTCACCGTCCCGCTGGGTGCAGGACACGAACTGCGGTCACCCCTTGGCACGATTTTGCAGCAGAACTATTGCAACTTTCAGAGATTCCCTGTGTCTTCCAATGACTTTCTTGGTGTCGTTCTCTGTGTTTAAGTTAATGGCCTGGGGTACCTACGCTACCATTTCTGCTTTTATGCCTACCTCTATGGGCTGTCTAATGAATCCTGTGGCCAGAAGGCATTCTCGTTACTTGTATTGCAATATGGTCTCGCCGTGAACTAAGATTTGAACTTCGTGCTGAACAAACATATGACTAACGACAGGTCCTCCCCTGAGGCCCTTACGTTAAAGAGATTCCTCTTCAGATTATTAAAACTTCTGGTTTGCCGCTTAGGTGAAGATGGAGCTGAGTAAATGGTGGATATTTTGGATCAGTAGTAAAACTGAAAAATGGGTTAGGTGGAATGAGCAGTCATAGTTTAGCAGCCAAAAATAAATACTCTGAAAAAGTACTTAGTTTAGTTCTCTGTTCTTTAATTTTTAAAACTGTCCCATCTTCTAAAAAACAACTCAATATTTAATCTCAAAATGGCATTTTAAAAATTGATGGTGTTGACACTTTATTTCCTTTTTGGGGCTAGAGGAAAGGGAAGGGAATGACAGAAACAGCTCATTACGAGTCATTTTGGTTCTTTCATATCTGCTTTTCAAGAAATTTCATATTCAGGAAAATTAATGGATCTCCACTGAAATAATAACATAAAATGAGGGCGTTCTGTCTAATGCTACCCAGCTGTTTTACCACCATGGAAAAGGAGGAATTAATTTCATTCATAAATGCAAAAAGTGAATGTAAGAGCAGGGTATAAGCCACTGCTGTTGCATCAGGCAACACAGACTAACTCAGCTATTAACGGAGCTAAAACTGCACTAAAGAAAGTGATAATTAGAAGATTAGCTGAGACTCTTTTTATTAGTAATGAAACCTAGTTCTAAGTGTTAAAAGACTCCAAACATCTTTAAAAAAACGAGGTGTGTATCTGGAGAAGCTCAGAAGTTAAAAGATCAACTTTAAAACCTTTTTGTCTTAACACAAAAGCATGCTTTAAAG
>NW_010542265.1:0-17361 GCF_000687285.1 Phaethon lepturus
GCCGGCCTCGCGCCGGAGCGTCCACCTCACGCGGGGGGCGAGGGCGGCTTTCGGAGCGAGGGAGGGCGAGGGAGCAGGTGCGATGTTGAGGAGCAGCAGTCCCGCCTGGTGCCAAAACCCCGGGAGCGAGGAGGAGCCGTGTTTGGTTTTTGTGGTTCCTTTGGGCACGAGTTGAAGCGCTGCTGCTGCTGCTGAATGAAACTGTGCTCGCAGGAAGCCGGTTGCTGCTGCTGGCTTTGACGTTGCAGTCTTTGCTCTCCGTATACTTGCTTGTAACATGCTGCATTATCGTTTCAGATACGTTACTAACTATCTTCTCATCCTGCTATCAAGCCTCGTTCCCTTGCTGAACAGGTTACTGAAAGGCGGCCCTTTCTCATGCAGGCTGGATTATAGTGCTAGCGGCTTGCTCTCTATTTCTGGTTTTCAATTTCTTGCTCTTTTGTGCCAAAAAAAAAAAAAAAAAAATCCCCAGAGAAAACCATCTGCCAGGACTCATCGTTCTGGGACGTGTCTGCTGTCAGTGTTCTGCGCTGAACACTGTGGTCACAGGGTGTCCCCGGACACCAGCTGTGCCTTGCGGCTTAAAAGTGTAGTTTTAATGTTCTCAACTCCTTTGCCAGGTGTGATAAAAAAAAGTAGCACCAGTGTGTTGCTGACAGGTGAGCTGCTTTCGCTCACATCAGTTGATTTGATAATAGCTCTTCATTCAGCTGTTTGTCACATTTTTGAGTATAAATCCTTGTGCTGACAATGGTGTTAAGAAAAAGATGCCAGCAGAGTATCTTGAGTGTTCCTTATTTTGGGGAGAATGCTGTTCTTGTGGGAGAGTTTTTAAATTAAGTTTCAGCCCTTTTATTAAACATCTGTTGTGTTTAAGGAGTTAGGAGAGGTGTACAAATGCAAAGTTCAAAATTTTTTTTATGTAGTTCGGTGTAAAGTGTGAAGCACATATAGCATCTCTGGTAGACTTGTCTAGTCCATATTGAAGGCTTTGCCAAAATGTCTTCATTGAAGCTGATTCTCACTAGCTCAGGGATGCTTACATATTACAAGTGCTTCTTCATTCTTTTTGGTGGTTCATCATCAAAATGTTCTCAGACTGTCCTTTAAAGAGATGCGGCTTTGATGCCACTTGGAGCCGACTCTGTTACGCCGATGTGTTTATGCCCCATCGGCTAAGAGTAGTGAAAGAATATGAAGAGGATGTTTGAGTTGCTGAAATTGTCTCGCCTCTTTAGGGTGTTAATCCTTGGTCTGTAGAGTCTTTGGGACAAAAGCGTTTTTCAGCAGCCTGGAATGATGTGCTCTTGTGTTTGGCTTACTCTTTGGTTACGTGTAAAGAGCTAAAGAAGAAACTTCAAGTGGCTGGTGAGTGTGTGTGATGGACGGTTATTGTGAAAATAATATCTTTCATTTCCATCTGCTGTGCTAAGACAGTAGAAAATACCATCAGTAACTCAGGTAGATGATACTGAGCAACCTTATTATAAGAATGCAGAATATAGTCAATTTACTAAACTTGAAGAAACATTTTTTTCTGAAGTGGTCATGACTGAGAGAGTGAGCTGCTAAGATCTCACAAGTATGAACTGTTAAATGTAAAATGGAAGTATGCTGAGGCAGAGCAGTCTGAAAACCAAAATGGGTACCAGGAGCTGAGGTAAAAGAATAATTTTTGGGGCAAGGCAGAGGAAGATCTGTTAACTCTCACCTTTTTAAAGGAGTGACACTTTTCTTGCATTTTTCCTTTCCCCTGAAATGAACTAATCTTGCTGAGAAAACAGTGCAGCTGTTACTAAGAAAGTTGGAAAAGCTGCTTTTTTTCCCATTAGACATGGTTCACATGCAAGACTGCATAGTAACATGAGGTTGGATGCTGTAGACCTGAGATTAAAAACGAAAGACAGCAAAAAAACCCGTGTAAGAAATGTAGGCAATTGGGACACTGTTAATAGCCTCTAAATTGCAGTTTCACAGATAAAGGGAAATGTGGAAAAAACCCTAAGTGGCAGTGTAACAAGAAGCCTGGCAGCCAGAAAGATAGTGTTGTAATTCATTGATTTATTTCCCCCCCTGCCTTGAATTATGCACATTAATAGTATTTTAATGAATGGCTAATCTAAAACAGCGCACACCAAACACATCTGAGTGCTGCCTTTGTTCCTGAAAGAGCAGCTAACATACACAGCTTCTCGATCTCATGGTTAGCGGCACGTTCCTTTTACATTTTCTTCTTAGATAACAAATCAGGAATTTTTTTTTTTTTTAAAGCATTGAGTTATATCTGCCATAGAAGTACCTGACAGAAAAATCTAAGCTCCGAGGAACTGCGAGTCTAGGCTCACCTGCCAGTGTGTAAAGGATGAAGTGAGCCAGTGGTAACAGGTTGTTGTAGGAGCAAATTAAGAGATTCTTTTGGAGCAGGAAAATATGCAGAGGGTGTAAGTGAAGTGAAGGAGAAAACAAATCCTGAATATTACATGATTGAGGCTTTTAGAAGAAACTTCTTTGTATTTTGATTCTATTGCTTAAGTGCAAAAGAGATTGCATATACTCCTGTTTAGAGCAGCTGTGTCTGGATTATGTCTGATAATCTTCTCTTGGCATAGTTTGCTTTATTAGTTTGCATTTAGTGTTGTATTTGTGGAAATAGCACTTATAAAACTAAACCCAGTGAAGCAGTCTAGTTTTTCACATCAGTGTTGCATCGTTAACTTTCTTGGCCTTCTCCTGGAAGTCTTGATTTTGCCTCAGGTCTCAACTTAATTAAATTTCTTCTTCTGATCTTTCCTGTCTTCTGACTTAAGCTAGAAATAACTGCTATCCCAGCACAGCTTGCAAGAGTCGTAGCAAAGAAGGACCCTGCTGAGGTTGGATCACCTGGTCACGGGTGCTCTGCCATCGGTTCCTTTGCTCTGTTTGCATCATTGTCCTGAGATATGCTTCAGACCCTTTCACTTGCTCACTCTTACTACATCTCACTTTGTCCCCAGCTCTTGCTATCTCAAATTAGTGATGGTTCTCTTCTAGTGTTCCTCCTCTTTGATTAATAAGAGCTTATGCTGTGTCTTCAGTGCCTTTGTCTTCCTAGCTTCTTGATCTACCTTATCTGTCTGATAATTACAGTAAAAATTGTGTCTCTCAGCTCACGCCGGGCCTGTCCTGTTCACTGTATCAATTGTCTGAAATGCTTTGCTGCTTTGCTATTGCAAGGATATTAGCAGTGGGGATTGTCCCTCATCCCTGTGCCCGGTTACCTGGCTTGATCCCATGAAGGCATAGTGCTTCCGTTTGGGGCCCAATCCACAGTATCTGTGTGAGATTTGTCTGCCTGAGCTATGTAGAAGATTGAGTTAGGTGATCTCTTCTAGTCTTTCACTCTAAAATTTGAAGTTGTTGACTGCTGTCTGAAATCACACTGGAGGTTAGTGACTTTTTTTTTTTTTGGCTACCATTTATCTTGCTGCTGCTCGGAAGAGTTAGAAAAGCTTTCTTCTCTGGTGACGATTTTGGTGTGTCAGTATAGCTGGTGTGCTGGAATACTGCTCAGTGAACTTAGCTGTGTGTCCCTGTATTGCCAGCAAAATTCACGTTCTAGTACCTGTCAGTCAAACTGAACTTTGTTGACATCCAAGTGAAAGAAACAAATAGGGAAAATGGAAACGGGTGTTAACGATAAGAGAAATGAAAACATGTTCGTCATGTGGAGTACTTAGAAATATGCATAACTAGAAGCCTGGAAGTCAAATGTCAGGGCTTTTTCTTTGTGTTTAAAGGATTTTTTCCCTCTTTGCACTGCCAATAGCCAGTTTACCTCAGTGTTCTCTGTAAGGCTGAATGCAAGGCCTCCAGGTCTTCCCGTCTCAGGGGTGAAGGTCTTTGTCTGGAACTCCCTGCATTGCACACTTGTAAATATTACTCTTAGCAGTAGGGTAACTGTACTGCTGTGTTGTGACAGTATTCTGAAATGGTTGCAGAATTGAAAAGCCTGTCTTTGTGTAGATGAAAACGGAAAAGAACAAATTGGACTCTAAAAGTGGTAGCAGAAGTACAGGTTATAAAAGTATGGTATGAATAAAGATATGATGCTTCATGAAGAATTTGCTATGTAAGTATTATGAACTCCTTTTCTCTAACTGCAATTAGTCAGGAAGCTACCTATGTATGTAGTGTTGGAACAAAATAAAATGCATGAGGAGTTTGCATAGTAATACTAAGATAAAAGACTCTTTGCTACTAAAGGAGCTTCTTTGTGCTGAGTCTTAAGTTTGGGGTTTCTAACGGTGTAAATTCTGGCTTAATAGGAGAGAAAACGTAAACTTTCAAGCTTCTTCTGTTAAATAATAGGAATCTTTAAAACCTACAAACCACATTTGGTTGGTGATGCACGGGCAGTCATTCATTTTCCTGTTTCAAATACTCTCTCCTTCAGCTTTGGACACTGTTACTGCAAAAGTTTAAACAGAGAGTGTGGAGTCTTGGTTTTAAGTATTTAGGGACTAAGAGCTACTTGAAACCCCCCTGTGATTTCAGTGGGATGAGGGAAATGTGGGGAGATGCTTCCTGAATTTGAATAGCATCTTCTTTCTTCTTGCTTATTTGGTGTTCTCTCAGTTGACTCCTTCAGTTTAGGATCTGCCAGGTCAAACTTACTAAAGTTGTTGTTAACATACAGTTCTAATATGCATCAAACTGCTGAATTTAAACTGCTGGATTTAATCCAAATGCTGAAAGATCCTCGTTTTGAACTCTAACTGTCTGAGAGCTAGTTGCAATTTACACAATGGCATATAAAGCCCAAGCAAATGAAACTGCTTTTTTAAATCCAGGACCTTACTTCAAATATTTGACTTGGAGGCATGTGAAATGCATATGTCTGATGGCAACTGATCCTCTTATAAATTTCCTTTGAAATTTCCTCCTACATATTTTTTTTTACGCCTTGTGATCAAATTTTACTTGATGTTTTGAAAAATACTTTAATCACTCAGTGAAAACTGTGCTCAGTGCTTTTCCAAGAGAGCTTAAAGCAGAGCAATGTGCCTAAATCACTTTTGCTTTTTCATTCACATAATTTGTGTGTGGTCTTGCAAAGAGATTGGGAGCTGCTATGAGGATGTGTATGGTCTTCCCTTACTTCTGCCTCTTTGGTATGTTAAAGCTTACTAGTACCTGGTATTTTCTTGGTATGGATGTATGTGAAAGCAGCTTTGTATTCTTGTCTCTTGTTGGATAGAAAGACTTCTGGAGTCTGTAGTTGGAAAGGTTTCTCTTTAGCATTTGAATTTGCTCTTCTTTGCAGTCTTTGTTTTCTGACCATACTTCTAAAGTTTCTATAGAAATGAAAACTGCATTTAATATTCTTGTGTTGATCTCATCATCATTAAATGGAGAACTAAAATCTGCTTTATTCCTATTGCCAGCTCGTGCTTATCTGTGCCTGCATTAGCCATCTTTGCCAAGGATTTTGCTGAAATAATGTTTTGCGTGTCTAGTATGACCTGTAAAATTTGGCAGATGCTTTCTGTGATACTGATTCCTATTCTGTAGGTGTATCCTGGATGTTCAGATCAGATCTCTCTGCATTTAGCAGGACTTCAGGTGGATTTTCTTTTCACTTAGGCCCTCCTTACACTTGCCTAGGCTGCTGTGCATAATGCTTCTTTCATTACTTGCCTCTTCACTGGCTTCTTTGTCCTGCTTGGTTTTGTATAAACGGCAAATGACCAATCTAGGAGTGAGAATGTTGAAACATGGCAGGCTTTAATACTGGTATTTGGGAAACCCCACTAATTGTGACTGGTCTCTTAAGTGGCTACTCTGTTTCACTGGCTTTCCACCATATTATGTCATTTTTTACTTTAGTGAGAATATCCTGCACTGGTAAGTCATACGTCTCAGTGCTGCTTGTTATATCTGTGTGGTTTAGGTAAGTCTTTCCAAACCAGTGTTGAATACTAGGCATCACTTTTCCAGAACTTTAACTCCTTACACATTGATTGCTGTATTATTTTTTTCGGACATTTGTCTGGTGTGCAGAGTGATCTGTAGGTGCCTCTCCTCCTACCAAGTGTATCCTGAGTGTGGTGAGGGTTCTGGAGCGCAAGTCTTATGAGGAGTGGCTGATGGAACTGGGGTTATTTAGTCTGGAGAAGAGGAGCCTGAGGGGAGACCTTATCGCTCTCTACAACTACCTGAAAGGAGGTTGTAGTGAGGTGGGTGTTGGTATCTTCTCCCAAGGAACTAGTATGAGAGGAAGTGGCCTCAAGATGCACCAGGATCAGAGGTCTGAGATGCTCATGAAAGAGTAGTCAAGCATTGGAACAGGTTGCCCAGGGTGGAGTCACCATCACTGGTGGTGTTAAAAAAACGTGTGGACGTGGCACTTCAAGACATGGTTTAGCGGGCATGGTGATGTCAGGTTGACGGTTGAACTTGATCTTAAAGGTCTTTTGCAACCTTAATGATTCTGTGATTCTATGACTCTGCTCTCCTTGGAGCTTGTTTTCTAATCTCTCAGGATGCATTTAAAACAGTTGTTGCTGGGCTGCAGAGTTTTTCACTGACATCTGAGTGCCAGTTATCTAGACCTTCTGATTTTTATTATTTGCATCTTGGATGTTTAATGTCATCTTCTGTTACTGATGGGCTGGAAAGTACCTTGTCACACAAGTATTTGCCTCTACCTGAGCATGGGGCAAATGTTTATTGGATGCCTGTCACTTTGCCATTAACAGTTAAGTCAGTGAGTGAGTGGGGAGGTCAATAACCTTGTTAGTGTTATTTTTTTTCTCTAATATACTTAAGATTTTTTTTGTTATACTCTCTCTTCTTTTGTTGTTGAACTCTCTTGTTTTCCCCTGTGTCTAACTTCCTACACCTAGGGCCAGTCAACCTGTGTTGATACTGTTAATTTCTTGTATGCTGAACTATGGCTTGCTGCTTTAGGGGTGAGATGGACTAAAACTGTCCTTCTTGCTTGAGGAGTAGTGGCTTTTTGGACCCCTAGAAAACTCTTCGCAAATGATTTCTGCATCTGATGCCACAGTTTTGGTTCAAATTTTTTCTTCTTGGTCAATTTTCTAATAATTATCCTCAGCTTTATGAAACTAGCCCCCTCTGAAATGTCCCTTCTGTATTGCTAGGGATTGTCTTTGATTTGGCTACAACTACTGCAGGTAACTTTAAAATTATTTTAAAATTAAAAGTAAAATTACATTTACTTTTACAAAAAGTAAATCATAGTGGGGATCCAAGGTAGTTCTTCTTTTGTTTAGCCCTTTTTGAGTTGGGCTGTTATTTAGAAGTTTTAAAAGAACTGAAGAATTACTGGTGGGCACGTGAACTCTCCAGTGTTTCTCCATTTAATGGTCTTTACCTATGGTTGATAGTTTAATGAAAAGATGGAAGTGAGGTTTACCTGTTGTATCACAAAAAGCTGAGATTCCAAACTCCTTCACCAGGCTTTCAAAACAGATTCCTTAATGTCCTTTTAAGTTATTTTTCCCATTATTAACTTTGAGTTTCAACTGAATAATTACACTTCTAACTAACAAATAACGCACTGGGTACCTTTTCCTTCTTTTGCATCATGGAGTGCGAGAGACCTGCTGTGACCATGGGGTCAAGTTAGATGACGAAAAGTTCTCAGCTGGTGAATTCTTTTGACTGGTACTGGTTGAACTTCATAAGCACTGTTTTATGGCATGGATTTATACCCTGCTGCTGTGGAAAGTGAAAAAGAAATTGGAGCATGGTACTGGCAGGTTTGCTGTCTCTCTGACAGCTAGGTGAGGGCATCTTAAAAATGAAAGGAAGCATTGCTGACAACTTTGTGCTGATCTCAGACTGCTGATCCTCTTCCTCGCAGTTGAACATCCCTTGTAAATGGAAAGTGTATTGGACTGGAATGGTATAGCTGATGAGGGATAAGAGGAGGTGTCTTGTTTGAGATAATCTCTAGCCTAAAACTGTTGGTGAGTCTTGAAAGAAGTTTGGCGTCCAGCCTTGACCATGTCCCTTTAAGGAATACTGGTTTTAACCTTATTACTTAAAGCTCTTGTGACTTAAGTCTCTTAATTCTTTACAGCTAAATGCTCTGCTAAACAGCTCCAGCATTTCTACCATGGAGACATAATTGTTAGGTGTATATATATACAGTCTGTAACTGTAGAATGACACTTTCAAGTATTGGCACACTCAATGGTTATTTTCTCAGCTCAGGCCAAAGTAGTAAATTTAAAGAACTTTGTTTAAGTTTAAACTCAGTTTAAGAAACATCCTTTAAAAAAATAATTTACATGCTAAAGAACTTCTTTGGTCACCCTTATGACCATATGAAGTCCGCAACATATAACAAACCTACTGTCATCTTTGTTGGCCTCTCCTGAGGAAAGGACTTTGGGTCTGGAGGTAAGTATGGTGGCCCATTAAACACTTCATTCTTTTAAACTTTTATGGCAGCACAGTGGTGCAGGCTCTGTGGCAGGGATGCAGGTGTGCTTGAATAAGGCAAAGTGAACTGGTGAAGGGACTGCATCACCTGAAACCCATTCTGGAGGATGACAGAGGGCTGCTGTCCAAGGCCTGAGCTCGGAGATGGTTGGTTGGCTTGGAAACAGACAAGCGTTGTTGCTTGAACTTCTTCTATGATGCTGTAGCAAATCTGTCAAGGGTTGTCCTGCTGTCTGGCATTTTTCGACTTTGCCACTAGACATTCTCTGCTCAGCTGTACCAGGGCAGCACTTGAGCTGGGGAGTGGGGTGGGTAGTGGTGCCCCGCACAGAGAGCAAACCTGTAGAGTGAGGCACTGATTTGGAGCCTCGTGTGCTGATGAAAGTGCTTCTAACCCTTCACAAGACTTTTCCCTGGCCTCCTCTGTTGACTTGCCATAATTTTTGGAGTTTTCATAGATTTATCTTATTTTTCTTACCAGTGGATACCTGATCGAGGCCCGACAGCTTTATAAACTTAAAGCATGGGGAGCTGTGTACTTTATTCTGCTCTGTACTGATTGTTGGCGTCCTGAGTATTACAAAAAGGTTACTTACTGTAAGGCTTTTTTTTTTTTTTTTGGTAAATCCTTGACCAGGTTATTCAAAGACTGCTGTGCGAACTGAGTTCTTTCAGAATTTTGTGGTTTTTTTTTAATTGCTCTAAAATATGTTTTAACGATATTTCAAAGTAGTTCCATATAGTCAGGTGGTGATGGAAAGGCTAGGCATGAAGAAACTCTGTGTCAGATTTCACTTACGCTATGTCGTAAACTGAAAATTTCTGCTTATCAAACGTAGCAGTTTCCAAGGAATAAATATATATGTATGTATATGTAGATATTTAAATTTCTAGAGAGAAACTCTTTAGAGATGTTTTCCTTGCCTGATGCCGTGTATAAACCTCATAATGTGTTTTCAGGAAATGTCCAGGGACTTTCTTGTCACACAGTCTTCTGTTGCAACAACCACAGTCCTTTGCAAACAGAGTCCCTGTGGAATGTCATGACTACAGTTATACACTGGAGATCCACAAACTGTTATTCCAGAAATCTTTAATAACTGTGTTTTCCTATAGGGCCAGGAGTACCAGACACTAATTGAGATGATGCCAAGGTGGCTTATCAGCTTTGGGTGAGGAGGGAATTTGACTGTTAAGTAAACTACTACACACATTTTAGAAGATTATGTGTCATTCCTATTTTGTTAACCTTCCCAATTTCATGAGTTGTTCTTCATCATGAGAATTCTTTGAAGGCAAGCAGGTGGTGTTCTTCAGAAGATTGTTTGGCCTCTGTGGAAGGCACACTTCATGTGGTTCCTCTTTGAGATGCTGAGGGGCCATAAATTACTGGAAAGCTGATATTGCCTTTGTTTTTGGATTTTGGAGTTTTAACACTACCAAAATCATAATGCCATTTCATAGATTAATAAAGTCTTGTTTTTTAATTAAATAAATTATTGTTATTTTCTGGTTCAAACATCCCCCAACCTTGAGCTCCTGTTACCAACCTAAACATGTAGTATGTGATTTGAATTTGGCACCCAACATGGATATGGATTGGTGGGAAGGGAAAAATGGATGTGAAACAGCAATTTTATGTCAGCCTTTCCTACCTGGTATAACTTGCTGCATGTGCAAAATTTTATTAGATTTTGACATATCAAATTAAGTAAGTGGAATCTGTGTATGCTCCATTTTAGTAGGATATTTTTTGAGGAGATTAACTGCTTAGAAACTCTATAGTTTTAAGGCCAGAATGGATTGTTGTAATCATCTAATATGACCCTCTGTAGGACATAGTATTTTTTAGTATAACAACCTATAGTCTTCTATAAAAAGATCAGATTCTGAATTAAAACTAATGAAGCATTTTCTGCAGTTCTTGGCAGCTTTATATTAATTATCATCATATGTGACAAATTTCTGCTTTTTAGACTGGTTTTCCAGCTTCAGCATCACAACAGCAGAAGTTGGTGTGCCTTTCCTTAGATTTGAGAAGCCATTATGAAATCTGTATTCCCTGCCCTTCCAGTACTTAAGAATTGGGAAAAATGGAGTTGGGTAATGTCTGTTACGTGAGTAGAGGTGTATGGCTGTTGTTTTATAAGTAATCTGACTATAATGAAAGTGTTCACATATTTTTCTATGGTTAAAAAAAGACATGCCATGACCTATTAGATTGCAGTGTTAAATCAGTATTTTGTTACCCTTTGGCTATGTGGGAGGAGTGTGGTTTAACAGAGGTTTGCTGACAAACCTTTTACGTCCATTTTAAACTTGAGTTTGAAGTTATTGTTCTGTATACATCTGACACTTGGGTCAAAGATATAGAAACGTGTTCAGACTTAATTGGAGCAGAGCAGCACGTGACAGAAAGCTGAATATGTATGAGTTAACTCTGTGCACACTTGCTGGGGGCCTGTATTGTATTTTTTTTTCTGCATAGAGCATCAGGAAGGAGCTGGTGTTGGAGATGAAACGGGGATTACATGACCCTGAAATGACAAGTGATACAGTTATATAAAGTAAACAGTGAAAAGCATTTTAATTAGTAGTTTTGTTTCCAAGAAGGTGCAAACACACTAGTATTACGAAGCAGAGTGGGGAGCCTGTGGCTAAAGTCATGGGAAGGGGGCTGTTGGTGTAGGACTCAGGATGAGCCTTCACAAGTTTAGGAGCCATGAGGAGTGGGGGTTATGAGGGGAACAGAGACGTTGGGGGGGGCCCTGCTCTGGGAAGAGAGGAATAAAGGTGACTGGGAAAATTCCACTGTGTGTTAGTGATGCAAAATTGTAAAGCAGCATTAGTGTGGATAAAAGAGAACCAGCTGGGATGAAATTGCTTTGGGAAGAGCTGATAAGAGATTTTGCTGTGATAGCGCAAGAGATCTACTGCATGTAGTCCAGGATTTAAATGTGGGTAGAAATCTCGTAATATGGTTAGAGAGAAGTATTTCTGGGTATTGTCACTGTGAGAGACTAACTCCCCACACCAGAGCATGAATGCTGTTGGTAATGGCTGGGTACAGAGAGCTGTGTTATCTGGCAGTTTCGTCAACAGATAGTGACTGAAGCCATAAACTTGATGGAGTTAACTGTAGATGTGGCTTTAAGAAGCACAGAAGATGCTTCAGGGAAGCTGGATATAGAAGTAAACTTGGTTTGAGTGATCACAATTTAAACTAGCTTAAGTTAAACAGATAAAAATGTTGACCAGTAACTGTCAAGCCTCTAGAGAAACTGGAGAAGCTTTTTGGTGAAGCGAAGAGCTTGGATATGGAGGAGGGCATGAAATTCAGTGAAGCTACAGGTGTAAATATTAGCATCTCAGATAACAGAAAAGGCTCCACCTAGGAAATGACCCCAGAGCTGATGATTCACCTGATCATTGCGTCAGGATATGGTGAGCAAACACAGAACCTCTGAGAGGTGTGGGCAAAAAATCAGGTTGTAAAGGAAAGTGTATCTTGAGGATCAGGAAGTCAAGGGCTAAGGCAGGGGCTTCCACCTTAGCAGACAAGGCGAAGTCTTGCAAAGGGTATTAAAACAGGTAACAGAAGGTGCTTTGGTCACATGAAAAGGAGAAACAGCCAGTCTCACAAAGGAAGGAATCGGACTGCTCTGCACAGGGACAGGGAATTGAGTAAAAATGATATGGGTGTGATCCCTGAATTGTAGGAATTGTTTCTTAGGAGGATGACACTGAAAATGAAGCACAGGTACATGCTGTGGGAACAAAAATTTTAATGCCTTGAATTTAAGTCTGATAGTCTGTAGCCCAGAGTGCTGAAACATGCAACACTTGAAATCTGAACTCTTTAAACAGAAGTTTAACTACTGCCGTAAGCAAGCAGTGGCATTACCTAACTGGAGAACAAGAAAGGTGGTTTCTGTGGGTTGGCAGGACGATAAGGAGACGGGTGATAAATGTGGATAAGTATGTGTCTTGACTTCAAAAGCAGGCAAGACTATGGTAATATGCAGGGTTTAAAATAAACTTTAAAGAGAGAATAATAAAAACTTTATAGACAGGGTAAAGTGGTGTTGGAAGGTCATTGGTCACATATAAAATGAGGCATGGGTTTGTGAGAGGAAGATTGTACTGATGTAACCATTGTTTCTAGATGAAAACATGCATCTATTTGGACTTCTGTAATATTTCACAAATCACCATAGCAGTCATTTTCTTTGTGAAGAAAATTAGAATTGGCAAAAGACATGTAAAGAATATAAGGAACTGGCTGTAGCAGAAGCTAGTAACATTGCAAAGACTGGTGGGAGAAGCAAATAGATGTGTTCTGCTTGTGGCGTGGCAAAAAAAGTAGGAATGCATGTGTCAAAGTTCTTTTTAAGACAAGCCCTAACGGCATAATCAATTTGGAAGTAGATAAGTATAACACATGAAGGATCCAATGACCCTGAGGACAGCGATAATGAAAATGAGTTGGTATTATGTAGAAGAGCTGTGCATTTGAAGGCAAATGACAAGAATTTCTGGAAAATGTAAAGCTTGGTGAAAGGAGAGGTGTTGGGGAGTCCTTGTGACTCAGCACTGTGGTGTCAACCAGTACAGAATGATTGTGGGGAGAGGAGAAGGTGATACCACTATTTGCTGGGGAAAGTATTCCTGGCAGAGAGGGAGGGACAAAGGCATGGGTAATTTGTCCTTGTGTGCTGTGGCCTGTGCTGGTTGGCATTGTTCGGGCAGGATGAACTTAGGTAGGACTAAATAGAGAGGTTGAAAGAAAGCCTTGACTGGCACTCTCTTCACTCTCTGTGGTGAGAAGACAAGGAGACTGTGGCTTATTCTAGCTGGTAAACAGAAACTGATGGGATCTATGAGTTCTGTGCATTAAAAACATCAGGAAATTAAACATGGAGTGAGAAAAAACATTAAGGTGGAAGATAGTGTTGACATAAGATATAGAAGGTGGAAGTGTGCCATTAATTAAAGTGTAGGCTGGAAGTCAGGAATGATTTTGAATGGGTTAAGCGGTACAGGTGATGGGAGAACCAACAGTAGGGTTGCTGACCCCAAAGGGCCCTTCCAGTCTTACGATCCTCACAGCTCATAACTTCATTATAATGTGAATTACTGCTTTGACAACTACTTGCTATAGACAAATTCTATATTAAAGTAAAATTTTGATGTAGCACCTTGCTTAGTTACATTAGTTCCCTACATGTGAGGGAACTTGCTCATACGCAATTGTTACCTAAGGCTGTTTATTTTAGTTAATGATTTTGATTCTAATGGCTTATAGCCTGATGGAATTTCAGTTTAATCTTTATGGAGGCCCAAATGCAAGCAAACAACATGGGTTCCAGGAGAACAGTCTTGGGTATAATCCTTGTTATTATCAAGACCTGGTTGTGGTTCAGTTCTTTCTGTACATACTATGTCAAAATGAAAGTATTGGCAGGGGAATGCTAATGTGTTCGGGAGATACAGCTCCTTCAGATACTGTAAATCAGATGGGGAGCAGCCATTTGGCTCCTTCTCCCAGATGGAGTTAAAATCACATGCTTGCTCTGGTATCAGTCTCTAGGCTGAATTTTATAAAACACATTCTATCTTTACAAACTTAACTTAAAAAACCCCAAACAGTCCCAAACAATCCTTTTCAGCTTCCTCGTAGGGGAATATTGTAAGTGACCTATTTCCCAAGACTCTAAGCAAAAAAACCAAACCAAACCAAAAAAAAAACCCAAACACAAAAATGTTGGTGTCAATCTAACTGTCCTATTGCTGCATGTTGTGTGTGTCCTTTAGGGACCAGTGTTGTCTGACCAGTTTGTGAGTGCTAAGAGTAAAATCAGGATGCCAAAGAATTAGTCTGCAAACAGTGTTCTGTTAGATCTCCCATTGCTGCCTGGGAATCAGATTCAGTTGCATCATAACTCATATCCTGAACAATTCTTGTAGTCTTTCTTAATGCTCATAGTCAGCTTATTTCTATCTCCTAGTTATTAATCTTTTCTCTGGTTTGTGAACTCAAGCAAGTAAATATTTAAGTAACACAATATTAATATTTTCATTACAAATATTTTTCAAACTAGACCAGTACTGCTTCATTATTTGGTGCAGGAAAAAACAGGTGCTGTTTTTCCTGGGAGCTTGTCATTTGCTACAGTATGATGGGATCTTTTTGCTTTAAAAGAAATAAATGACTGAAACCACTACCAATGTGCTGTTGCTTTATTTCTGAGTTTCTCTTTTGGTGAATGTGCTAGACATCTGAAGTTGAACAATGATATTTCTTAGTACCAGTTTTTAGCTTTAGTTTTGCCTTGTGCTCAGTCCTGCTTGACAAGTAGTCATGTTCCAGTTGGTTGATTGCTTGCAATCCTGTAACTTAAATCGAAACTACCAGAAAATATACCAACGCTGTGTTTAGGTGGCGATCACTTCTGGTGATGTTAGTCAGCAGCTTTTGTTTCAGGGTGCCTCTCGTTTAAACTAAAATCTGAACAGGGAGTGTAGAAACCCGAGTCATTTGAGAGACTATACAGATGACTTCAGTGCTTTTATTGACTGGGGACAGAAGTGCACGCCAGCCAAGGAAAAGCATACAAGTTGTTTTATTCTATCTGTAATTCATGCTTTTTCTACTTGTGTCTTCTAGCAGCTGTTACCTGTTACCTTGCCGTCACCAGGCCGTGTGATTTAACCTAATAACTCTGACAAGATTCTAGTCATTTAAGTGGCCTTTATCTGTACGTACAATGTCGGAGCAGCACGTTGCATATACTTTGTATGTTAGAAGCAATTATTGTGTAAAGAGGTGTGTCTTATTTTCAAAATGAAAAAAAAAAACCCCTAACAAACAAATTTGTCCACTAATCTGGTTTCTGAATTAGGGTTTTTTTGTTTTTGTTTTTGTTTTTGTTTTTTCAGTTTTTGCTCTTTGGTTTGTTTTTTTTTTTTGCACTGAAGCTTTTCTTATAAAGTAGTTGAACTATTGGTTTGTCAATAAAATCAGTTTACCAACTCACACTGGCTCCTAGCAGACTTAATATGTTATCAGTGTGTCTCTTTTCCTGCCTTCTGGTGCAAGGATATGGCTTTCATTGTGCGTATTTCCTTAGTCTTTGACAGCTGGGGTCATATATGAGTTGAAGTCTGTTTTGTGTAAAATTAAGTAACGTGGGTTTTGTTCCCTTACTCAATTAAGGAATCTCCACTAACTTAAAATAATATATTTCAGTACCTTACAGAACTTGAAAGAAGGGTAATTTATGCCACTGAAAGTTAGAAGCCTCCTTTATTCTCTGCCCAGTAGTATTTATCTTCTATATCTAAAAAGTCTGAACGATTTGACGGAATTTTTTTTTTTTTTTCCTAATCAGGCACAGATTCAGGAGTAGGGATGCTGTCTCTTCTGGTCATAAAACAGTTAAAAGTTCAGGAGAAATACGTAACTTGCAGGGTGCTCCTTAAAGCAAAGTGACCGAAGCACAGACAGAATATGTCTTCTGAGAGAGAGTCACACACACAGTAACTCACTTCAGTACGTTGTACAGAAGCTGCTTTTTTACTAATAAAATAAAATAAAGGCTGCAACTGAATACTGGGGAGACGAGACAGCTTGGATTACTGTTTAGTTCACCTCTTCGTTGGGGAACCAGGTCGCCTGACAGAGTTGTCTGTGTTGCCAGTGTCAGGAGGATTAACCTCTCATAATCTCTGTGATTTGAATAAGAGATTTTGTTCCTGTCCTCACTGCTCAGTTCAAAGCAGCTGCTGAGCAGAAACTTCAGTGAATCTTCAGCAATGTGTCTGTGTTGGTCAGCCAAAAAAGAAGGAAATAGATGTTAGAGGAGTTCTCTTAGCTGTGCTTCTTAGCAACTGTTTTTAGTGTTGGGATGGTACGTGTATATAGGTGGAGCTGTTCTACGAAGTCAGGGAAGTTGGCTACATCCTCAGTTTCCTTTTTGTTTAAAAGGTGTTCTGTTACACGGTTAGTATCAAATCTGTTTCTCCATCACCACACCCTGCTTCCCCACCTCCCTTGGAAAGCAAACTTTGGGCAAAGGTATCATCTCTTGGTTTCTAAGCACAACATAACAAAACTTCAGTGTGTGTTTGTTTTCCCACTTGTCAAGAAAAATGGAACTGATACAGACTGGTCAGTCAGAGGTGATGCTCTCCTTGTCTGTGCTAGGTCAGGCCAAAGCTAGCAGGGATTACTTAGTCAACTAACGTTTGTGTATCTACCCTTGAGGAATGAGTAATAAGGGGCTGAGCTCTGCTTATAGCCCCACAAAATCTGAAGAAGGACTTTCTTCTGTGTATCGTGGTTGTGGGGAGGGTATTTTAGTATATTAAAAAACCCAAACAGACTGTATTTGCTGTGTCAAACAAGTGGCAAAGCATCTTGCCTCTCTTTGAGTGATAGTCCATTTCTTCTTAATGCAGAGTGATATCGGTTTGCTTGTGTTGTCTGCCTTCTATAAAACATTAATACTGCTCCGAAGTGACAGCAAAGATGTATAGCAAAGAGGCTAAATTGTGAAGTGAGGTCTCTGAAGCATGTGTTCCCCCTTGCTATTGAAGAAATACAAAACCGGAATTCATCTGAAATCGCCTGTTGGTGCCCTCAAGTCTTGGTTAGTTCGGGGATGAAGGACACTTGGTGGTAGAACAGACTGTGTGAAACTCTCCTTCCCAAAATGTCACCTCTTGGTCCTAAGCCTAGAAGCTGGAGGCATATTAATGTATAGAGTAAGTGCTGCTGTATCATCATGTCATGCTCTGTCATAGGAATCATCTAGGTGTTTGTATGGACAAGGTACCAGGCTAAATGGGCTTGTTCTGCAGCCCTTCTTATTGTCATGTGACTTCTCTTTGTGCAAACTCCTG
>NW_010542265.1:17379-20389 GCF_000687285.1 Phaethon lepturus
GCTGAAGGTGTGCAAAGAGCCCCTCGGTCTGCATGGGGGAAGACATCTGGTTTGGGACCCAAGTGCCAGGTATCATTGATGTCAAAGTGGCTCTTAGGGAATTCCAGCATTGACAGCAGTGGGGCTGTCAGACTTACTCAAACAACTGATGTTTTGGGAGCAGCGAATTACGAATCTTACTGGCTTTGCCATGGTGCTGGTGCGGGGCGAGGCAGTAACCACAAGGCAAACATCTGTGAGATGGCAAAAAGTTCTCTGTGAAGTATCATTTGTGAATACTCTTTGTGTGACTTGGTTGCAGTTCTCAGTGGAGATACAGGGCAGGAGAACTGACACTTCAGAGTCTGTCTTTGGTGAAGAAAACCATCTGAAGATAGCTTGAGTGCTCCATTGGTTTGTCTCAGAACCTGGGCCTTTGATTTTGAGTAGCGAATGGATGTTGAGCTGACAGCTAGGAGTGAAGTTAAATTTCAGGTAGATGTTAACGTGTCTGTGGGAAGGTGACAAAGCAGCAAAGCACAATTCTAAATAAGTGTGTGAGTATGCTGGCTCTCACCTGACTAGAATGAACTTGTCAGTTTGCCTTGACATTGTGATTATCGTCAGGTAAGTTGAAAAGGTCTGTAATGAAGTAAGGGGCTCTGTGGAGAGGAGCACGCAGACTTGGTTTATCTCTGAGGCACCTTGTCTTCCAGCGCAGGCTGTGGGGCTCTTGAGAATTGAGGCTATAATACTTTCTGCCCAGCCTTTAAGGATGGTAATGAGATGTGTTGCTAGAAGAGGAATTTTTGTTTGGGCACTGGGAGGCTGTCATTCCAGCAAGTCACAAAGTGAGCAGAAGAGGAGTTAGGATTCCTAACTTGTTCTAGTTACCTGAAAAGTGACTTAAGCTCAATGCGTTTATCTGCTTTGTGTTGGCTGAGGAAGCATCCCGAGACTGCCCGTCTGCCAGCTGAACTGTGGGACCATGCAGGTAGGAGAGACAGGGATAGATAGCCCCGTAGCCCAGGAGAGCATCTGCAGTGATGTGTCTTACCTGGCATTGGGAATTCCAGTGTGACGCGTTCCACGCCTCTCCTCAAATTGCCACCTCCTCTGTCCTGCCCAGTCTTTCACTACACAAGCTGCTTGATAGTAGAAGATTCTGCACTTCTTCTGCTTCCAAGTAAATTTTATGTGAAACTAGAAAATATTTTATGGGCTGTTGGCACTCTGAATTCACTGGCAGTGCTAATCTGTTTCAGAAGTTTGTAAAGTTCAAGTCTTGCATGTTCCTACTTTCTTTACTGCTTCCCAGCATCTGTTTCCAGCTTTTTTGGCTACATGGTTCATGAATATTCTTTTTCTTTTCCCAAATGGAAGAAACAATATTGTCAAGCTTATTTCAGCTGCTGCCTGTCTGAAATCAATTGAATGCTTCCTACTGCCTTTCAAGAAGCTTTTTCTGGGATCAGCTGCAAGTAAAGTTCTTGCAGCTTCCTTACTGCAAAGCAGAAGTTTACTAAGTGCTAATGCTTAATGTAATAATGATTTGAGCTGTGGTTTACAAAATAATTTGTCAATGTTTTAAGCATTTTATTGGTAAGATCCCCAGAGGCTTTTTGGATAAAATGATCTGCATGTTTTAAAATGCTGGAATCCTTTTGCAGTACCTAATTGTCACGGTATATTGATTGTATTTTGCCAGTGTAGATCCTGTTCTGTGCTAGCTTTTTAGTAAAATCACCATATCCACTTACAAGTTCAGAGATGAGGGGAGTTCTGAGCTTTGGGACCTGGTGTTTTGTGAGTCCCTTCCCTCCCTTCCTCTCTGTGAACCTATCCTGTCCTAGTTGCTCTACTTCAAGTTTTATTTTCAAATGAACAAATACCAGCATGACCTTGTTGCCTGATACTATAGAAGCTCTGTGTAAGGATCTGGGAAGAGCAATCTGATGTCTACTCTTAACTTCAGGGAAGGAATCAGTTGCAGACCTCATTAGTTTTCATCTTGCATTTTGCTCCCTGTCACGGTGGCTTTCTACAAGTTGCACACATAGTTTGAGTTCCATTTTTCCTGTCCGATGTTCTCCTAGTAAGATGCTTTGTTTTCAGTTTGTGTTTCTTTGAGATACAGGTTCGATTTTTCTATCCAAAACTCTGTGCACAACTGCAATCCTGATGGCCTATATTCTGCAGCACTATTTATTATTTTTTTAATTGCTGTAGCATTCTCTTCACCTGTGAATTTCTGTTGCTGAAATAGTTCAAAGAATATTTCTGGTAGGTGAGTTCTTGAGCTAAGCAACAAGCAAGAATGCATATGAAACTCTTCAGGAGGCTGAAAACCTGTGTGATGTTAAGTCAGTGTGTCAAATCAGATTGGGTAACGGATTAACCTGTAAACGAGACCCATATGTCTCTCTAACTGCCTGAATCTATTTTGTCATTGAAAGTGCTTAGAAGCGTACTTCCATTAACTGCCTACTACATTAAACCATCATAGAAAGTAAATTGAATTGTCACCCCTTCTGTTGCATGCAATACCTTTTAGAGAAGTAGGGCCTTTTAAGAGAAGGCTCCTTTTGCTGATGATGTCTGAGTTTTATTTAAAAAAACCCAAACAATTAAACAACCTTTGCCAAAGGGCCTGCAAAGTTGGTCCTCTGTTCCAGGTGTATCATCAGAATGTGGTTTTGATTGGAGTGTTGGCAATTGCCAGAAGGTGTTTCCCATGATTTCTTTAGTTTGTCCCTATTATCTAGTAACTTTGTTAAGGATGGGAGAAGCGGAACACTATGAAGCTTTGATGCAAGCTGGGCTGTGCTGTATACACGTACCAAGTTTTATGCAAAAGTTGAGCTGAAAAGTGACAGTATCTGCAGGAGGTGAGTGAAATTACTTAGTTCATTAAGGTGATCAGACTGGAGGATTGAGCAAAATAGTCAGATATATCCTTCATTTGATAACTGGTTCAGCACAGTATATTAACTGTGGATTTAGAATCATAGAATCTTTGGGTTTGAAGGGA
>NW_010542266.1:0-3324 GCF_000687285.1 Phaethon lepturus
AATGATTCTGTGATTTTGTGATTCTGTGAAAGGGATAAGGGGTCTGTTAGGACTTTTATTTTAGGTTTCCATAACTAAAATGAAAATCAGTTTGCTTCCATTTTATAGTTCTCAATTACAAGCAATGCATTCACCCCTTACCTGCACATATAAGCTGCAGCTTGGAGACCGAAGTTTTTTTTCCTCCCCTATAAGGCTGACCTTTAAAGTTCATTTCTATCTGTGCATTTCTAAGGGAAGACTTTTACAAGATCAGTTCAAAGACCTTATTATTTAAGTGGAGTCACTTGAAGTACAGTGCACGAAAAGCGTACTGCTAGAGATGAACCACTAGAAAATGCATTAAAGGGCTTTAGAAACACAAAAATAGTTTTCATCCTTTAATACAAGGTGAGATTCAGTGTTTTAAAAAAACAGCTACTGTTTTTTGGCTTTGTCTTTCTTTCTTTCCTACAGCTAGATAAAAATGTTGCTTTATATTTTTAGGTTCTGAGCTTAGATTCTGTTCTCTACCTCCTGGGTCATTTGGTCTGTCCTTTAATTGGAGTAAGAAACATTTTGGGGTTGTTTTTTGTTCTTTTCTTTCTTTTTTCCCTGCCTTCCCCAACCCCATCTTGTGTTGGTCCCTCAAGTATTGTATTGATCATATTCTTAACATGTCTAATGACAGTCCCTTAATTCCCTCCCTAGGCAGATGATTTCTTTGCCTAATTGCCATTAAAGTTAGTAAAAGCATAATGTGTGTAGCCTTATTATTTTCTTCCTCTCATTTGCTTTCAAAGCATTTTCACCTCATTATGCCAAATAGGACTGAGAAAGTCTTATCCAGTGAGATATTAAGACCAGGAAAAAGTGTGTGTTTGTGTGTACTCAGAAAGGGAAGTCAATAATAACAAGGCATTTAAGTTTCAGCTATACGTAAGTTAAAATGCATGTTCCATGTAGACAATACACATCCTTTTTAAGAATGATCTACTTGTAAAAATGCTTTTTTTTCTTAAACTACTGTGTCTTTCTTAAAAGCATTAGGCATTTCTTCAAAGTAACAATTCTTTTGTGTAAAAATTGTTAGTTTATGTTGACTCTACATTGTAAAATCACAAAGGAGTCTGAGCTTCTGAGGCTTTAGTCTTGAATGCATCAAAAGAGACAATGCTGCATTTGCATTAAACTGATGTTTACTGGTCCTTCAAAAGCCAGAAACTTAAAGTGTGCTTAAGACCCTTGAGTTCCCCCTCTTTACCTACTAGCTATTTGTGTATGTACAGACAACTCTCATCTATGGAATGCTCTTGCCTAGTCTTCAGCTACCAATGTTTGTGTTACAAATTCTCAGTATGGACCATAGAGGAACCTCAAGTTTCCTCAGCAATGTGGGCAAAACTCAAGTGTGGCAAGTCCTGCTTCTTCAGGCACCAAAATTCAGTTTTGTGACTCTTGGATATCTTTAAGTGGCTTAGGGTGCTCAGCCTGGGTGACCTCCCTATCCTCCCATGGGCATCTATGATGTCCTGTGATCCTTGTCTATGTTTGGCCCCACAGCAGTCTGCCCTTCTGGCACAGCTGGGATGGAGCAATGATGACAGAGCACAGGTGGGTGTGTGATGGGTAGGGGCTCACCTGCTTCTGTTATGAGCCCCACAAGGGCTGCAGGAGGAGGGCAGGCAAGCTGACGCTGGCTAAACCAGCACTGGTCAGGCAAGGAGTCCTACTGCAAAGCAGAGCATGTCTCTCCGTCTCCTACTTCATGCCATGCATTCACTGTCCTTGTTGTTCTGGGCTGCTGGCTGAAGCTTGCCTGGAAGTACACGGCGTTGGTACCTGCTATCTGTGCACACGGGGCTTCCTTGTCTCTTTACTGCTGGTAGGTTACTGCAGCTTGAGGGACTGTGGACAAATGAAGGAGTTGTTAAAACTGTTCTTCTGGGGAGTGGCTGTCCTTCTGGTAGCTCTCGGAGAAGGCAGTGCCACTGGATAGGATCACTGGCCATATTTAGTGTGCTATGTACAACAGTTCTTGCCTGTTCTCCTTTGCTCAGGAACCCCGAGCAGTCTACTGGTGTTGCCAGGACAGGAAGAAAAAAAAAACAAACCTGCCAAATCTTCCTGCTCAGGATCACGAACTAGGATCCCAGTAGCAAGGTGTGGACAAAGAAGGGATAGTACTGCAAGCAAAGGAGATCAAACAGAGGTTGAGAGCAGAAGGAAGGCTTGCTCTTGGATGCTATCAGAAGAGGAAATAGCATGTATATTCAAAAGGGTGTGGGAATAAATGACAAGAAGAAACGAGACTGTGTAAATACTGAATGATATCCTAGCACTAGTGAAATCAATAGCAGAATCCCACTGGACTTCACTGAGCCTTGAATTCATCTATCAATGAGTTTTGTTCACCCCATTTCTAAAAAGTCCAGAGACACAACACAAATGATTGAAAATGAAATGACACTTCCAAGTGATAGGGAGAGACAATAGTATGATTGCAGTTCTTTGGTTGAAGAAGTGACATGACCAAGATGAAAGATGTAGAAAACATATAGCATAGAGAAGATAAAGTGGATTACCTTTTGTTAAGAGCCAGGAACAATAGGACGCTGAATTAAATTTAAAAAAACCCCCCTCTTTCCTCAGTATATCGCCTGTTCAGCTCATGACCACAACATATTGTGGAGTGAGAGTTTAGCAGATACAAAAGAAAATGAGTTGTTTTTATAAGATAGAGAGCTGGTTGAAAAATTTCTGTCAAAAATGAAGAATGAGATGAAGTTATAAAATATCTCTTTGTTTTCTGAGGGGATGGAGGGCAAATCTCCTAATCATCCTGACTGGGAAGATCCCAGAAATAGAAAATAAGATCAACAAAAAGAACTAAACCTAGATAGAGATAGGAAAAAAAAGACACATGTAAGGAAAGAAAGAAATTTATCTCATCTTGTAAATATTTTTTTTTTTTTTGTTAACTAAATTATTCTTTGCATTTGTTTGATGGAGATCTCTGGTCTTTAAATTTGAGTGAAGACATGAGACGATGAGAAGTTCCCTCATATTCAGCTTGCGTAGGCAATTTCCCCCAAAGTGTAAGTCTGTCTGGTATGAGGTATCCTTCTTCACATATGTGGCACACGTGCATCTGTTGGGCTGTTGTTACGTTGATAACAAGTGCAGCTCCTGACGCCTGCGAGTTTTCCTGCAGGAACCAAGGAGACCTTCCTGCATATGGGTGTGGTCCTGAGAGGACTCCAAGGTGATACCTGCAGGATGTATAGGGAAACAGATGTATAGGAAACTGTTTCACTGAGTGATCAAAATTCATGCTTTCCTGCT
>NW_010542266.1:3341-6012 GCF_000687285.1 Phaethon lepturus
CTGCTGAGGACTGAAGTTATTTGGAGATTTTTCTTAGCTCTAGCAGCCCCATTTATTTGCCCATGTATATATGCCTCTAATTCAAATTAGAAAGTGGTCTCTCAAGAATACTCCTGCCTAAAATGCTGGGCTAGTGTTTGTGAGGATGAGAGCTGACTGCGATGCTCTGTCATTTTTAGTCTCCAGGATGTTTGTTTTGCTCCTCTCTTGCTATGCTTGCCTTTGCTTTTATTTTTCTTTCTTCCATTTTGAGCCTTCCCGCCATCCTGCACTGTTACTTGTAATAGCATTTGCATAATGCTCTTTGTACAAAAGTCTAATTACTGTGCAGTTAAAATCTTAGTCTAGCTCTTCAGATTAAATATAGTTTAGATGATGCCTTAGGTGACCATGCTAATAAATAAAATACACTTAGCAATCCAATTTTGTGAGAAGTTTTTGAATTATTTCACCTTCAGCATCTCAGTTACGTACTGAGGCAAATTTTTTTTATTTATTTATTTAGTGCAGAATGAGAATAAGGGTCTTATTTCATCACTTGTTCATTGAGGCAGATCTTGTATGATTTGGTGCCAGAAGGGTGGCACCAGATGCTGAAAGGGTTGCCATGAGTGCCTGAGCTTCCTGGAGCAAAGGTAGGTTAGGTAGTAATTCAGTGTAGCCATTGCAAAGTAAACTGTAAAATAGTTTACTTGGTAACAGAATGGCTCAGTAGTTGCAGAGTAGCCACAGCATAGGAGAGCTCCGAGCAGCTAAACCTGCTTGAGCACCAAAGCATGGTGTACACATGGTTGTGCTGCAGCAAAACTCCTGCTGCTACATGAGATGGCTGAAAATGAGTTTTGCATGAGCCTGTGCAAAGCTGCAGTCACAGTGGCGGCAGTGTAGGTGCACAGGTGTGCTACCCCTATGCTTTGCAAAAGCTGATGCTACCCTGATCTAGGGAGAGGGGGGCTACACCTCGTTATTCTTTTGCATGACTAGAGGTGCATGCTCCTGTCAGACTGGGCAGTGCCCATCGTGGAGTTTGCAGCTACCTTAGTCCTTCCAGAAAAACTTCATGCAATTCGTGTAGTTTTTGGCCATCTGCCTCCATTCCCCTCCTTTACACCAATTCTAGAGTCTTTATGTAGACCTGAAAACGGTATTGCTTCTGAGTTTATTTTTTCCACTTAGATGGTTGCTCTCTGACTGCTTCTTGTGAGGGAACTTTCTGGTGTCTACTACAGAAAGATATGACGTCTGAGTATGTCTTCATTCTCCATAAGGAAGCCCTTCTTTTATGTGATTAAAACATACAGTTGCAATTGTAATAAATACTGTGCTGTAATAAAAAATCGTTCTGTAAAGATATATTTCCTTTAATAATGAGGTCTATAGCAAGCCAACTGAGATTAAAGCTTTTTAATATATTTGTCTCTCTTATTTTGTCCTCAGTTTTAACATCAAATATATACTTGTCCGTTACATGGTTAATGAATCATCCTACTGTTCTATTGAAAGTTAACACGCATATGCTTTGCAATAAGTCTATATAAATTTTTAGCATGTACAGAGGGTTGGCAGAATGTAGTTGCTAAATCTGCTGTTTTATCAATATTCTGAAATCCCCATGAGATGTTTAGGTATACCCTTGCTTTCTGTTATGAATGTTACCGGTGCTTGCTATCAGGATAAAACCAAATTTCAGCCATATAAACAATACTGACGATCATTATTGTATACTGTAAAACTGTACTTACATGTCAACAAAATAGAAATAACTTAGCTTTTCCTGTTTGCACAGGTCTCACTGGGATATTTGGGCTATTTTCTCTCTGGTAATTTTTAGTTTCTTACCTCTGAGAACGATTCTCCAAGTTTAACATGTAAGTTGAAGAAACTCATGACATCATCCGAGCATAGCTTGCTGGGGGCTCACATACCATCCCCAAAGTAGTTCTAGTAGTCATCTGATATATTATTTGTGCACTTTAAAAAAAGAGGAACTAATTATGCTATTAACAACAGCATTCATTTAAAAGACTGTGTTTTGTGGAGTGTTTGTGATCTATCTAGCATGATTTGCTTGCCTTTTTCCCACCAGATCAATCACACTTGTTTATTAGTGAGGCATATATGCACAGAATAAAAATCCCAAGGGCTGTAATCTGGAAGAAAGAAGTTATTTGCAAGTTTCTTAAGAATAAGAAATACAGAAATTAAGACCCTTTCAAAATCCCTGTTGAAACAGTCATATGTGCTGAAAAATGAAAGCATCAGGTTTCTATGTACAGTGTATCTGCACAGTATGATACATCCTACTGTTGAGTTGTACAATCATAGAATCATTAAGGTTGGAAAAGGCTTTTAAGATTATCAAGTCCAACCATCAACCCAACACCACCATGCCCCCTAAACCATGTCCCAAAGTGCCACAACTACACGTTTTTTGAACACCTCCAGGTATGGTGTGGGATTTTGAACACCTCCACCACTTCCCTGGGCAGCCTGTTCATTGTTTGACCTCTCTCGCAGTAAAGAAATTTTTCCTAATATCCAATCTAATCCTCCCTTGGCACATCCTGAGGCCATTTCCTCTCATCCTATCGCTTGTTACTTGGGAGAAGAGACCAACGCCCACCTCACTGTAACCTCCTTTTAGTTGTAGAGAGCGATGAGGTCTCCCCTC
>NW_010542267.1:0-1019 GCF_000687285.1 Phaethon lepturus
CCCCCCCCGCTTTTGCATTCAACCCCTCTTTCCAATTAAACTTCTGTGATGAAATACCAGAGCCCTGGGATATATGTTTACTGAGAAATAACTGCAATTATGCATGAAAAATATATAAAATAACACTTAACTCTTCCTTTTAAAAAGGCGCATTGAAAGCTGCAACAATTGATGTGCTGGCTTTCCCCTCTGGGCCCTTTTAAAGGGCTGCTGGTGGCTGGGGGTAGCGATTGTTGCTTTTCAGAAGCCATGACAGTCACGTTAAGATCTCCGAAAAGAATTGTATAATAGGTAGAGTGCAAAAAAATGAGATAATGGTAATTCTCAAAGGAATACATGCTTTAAATTAAAAAGCCACAGTGCTGCTGATGTGAGCATTATATTAATGCTTGTATGACACAATCCTCAAGGCTCGCTCTTTTTCCTTAAGATATTTGCTTCACCCTTGAAAGTGAGGGATATGCGGCGCCCTGGCAAGGCCAGCCCAGTGCACATCGATTCCCTACTTAGAAAACAACAAAACCAAAACTCCAAAGTGCCTCTGGCAGGTTTAATTAGTAGCTGGGGTCTTGCAGCTAATTAGAGTTACTCTTTCTTCTTAAAAAAAAAAAAAACAAAAAAACAAACACTAAAACCACCCCCCACTCCCAAACAAAAAATACACATCTTCAACTTCAGGTATAGTAACGTATACTTGTATTTAAGAGTTTAGAGGTAGGGGCAGTAGGTGGATCATAACTGAAGTTATAGTTGCAGATATTTAACATCCTTGGAAAAAGTCAAGATTTTGTAGTACGCTTTTCATGAATAATCCGCCTTTTCTATGTGGGAGAAAGGTGGTGGTGGAATTTGGGAAGACTTTATTTGGTGGTGACTGAAGCCTTGGGCAGCCGTATCAGCGGGCTACACGCGTGGCAGGTCGGCACCGGCAAATCCGAGCAACTCCGCTCCCGCGCAGTGCAGAGGTGCTGCAGCCCTTTCAGGTGGGGCTGAGGTGAGGCCACTCAGTCCTTCCTGCT